>NW_012109685.1:821011-845196 GCF_000951045.1 Mandrillus leucophaeus | reverse complement strand
TGCCCGGCTAGTTTTTTGTATTTTTTAGTAGAGACGGGGTTTCACCGTGTTAGCCAGGATGGTCTCGATCTCCTGACCTCATGATCCGCCCGTCTCAGCCTCCCAAAGTGCTGGGATTACAGGCTTGAGCCACCGCGCCCGGCTAAGATGAATAAGACACACCTCACTCTCAGAGTTATGCTTTATAGAAGGTCACTGCTGATTTATTTGCTGTGGTGTGTACGGGAAAGAAGGCGAGGTGAACAAGCAGCACAGAATTCAGGAGGCCAGTTCGGCACCTCTGTGAAACCTTCAGGGTTGGTGGCCACCATTTCCCCACAGAAGACAACATGAAGAAAATGCAACTTAGAGTCAGGAAGATCTGGGTCTGAATTATGGTTCAAAGGATTTTATGAGTCACTTAAGTGCCATGACATATGGAAAGCATTTCCAGTGCCTGGCTATGAGAGGTACTCAATAATATTAGTTTAATTCACTGCCCCCTCTTACCTCATCATTCCCATCCCCTGCAAGGCATATCGTTAAAGCCTGCCATTGAGTCCCCAGGAGATTATGCAAAAAAGCAATTCGTTCATCACCAGATATTTCTTGAACACCTCCTACATGCTAGGTACTGATCTAGGTGCTAACAACTCATAGCTTTTGCATTCTAGTATAGGAAAACGGATAAAAACAACACACACACACACACACACACACAGTTTCAAGTAGAGGAAGGTATAAGTAAAGTAAAGCTCTGGAATATTGTTCAAATAGTAGGCTCAGAGAAGATTTGCCTGCAATTTGAACAGAAACCTGCATAAAGTGAGAAGTCAAGCCATGGGAAGGTCAGGGGACCATTGTCTCAGGAAAAAGAAATGGCTGGGAGAGAAACGAGCCTGATGAGGTCAAGAACCTCATCAAAAGGCATGAAGTCAGGAATGAACAAAGTGAAGGAAGAGTGGGAAACATACGGAGGGAGATGTAGGCAGTGGCCAGACCATGAAGAACTTCCAAGCCAGGGAATGAAGTTGGGATTTCATTTGAAATATGATGGAAATCCACGGGAGCTTTTGTAGCAAAGAATGAAAATGATTGAACATTTTCAGGATCACTCTGACATTGTGTGGAGAGTAGGCTGTAGGGAGCAGGGTAGAGGAAGACAGAGCAGTAAGGAAACATCTCCATCGTCTCCACAAGAAGTAATGACAGTGGGAACAGCCATGAGTAGAGGAATTTAGAATGTACATTGAAGGGAGAGACAGCAAGCAAGAAAACTTGCTGGTAGACTAATCTAGCAAAGTGTGAGGGAAAGAGACCAATCACAGCTGTGGTGTAGGGTCTGAGCAACAGTTTGAGAGTGCTGCTGTTTGGTGAAATGGGGCAGACTGAAGGTAAGTAGGTGGGATTGGGAGGGAGAGCCGAGAGTTCTGTTTTGGATGTGTTCATGTTGAAGCACTAGTAGATATTCAGGTGGAGATGTCAAGTACACAATGAATATTTAGGAGAGGCCAGGATTGGTGAGACCAATTAGGGTATCTAAACCTGAGCCTGGAAAAGTGGAGTCACTGTGGATAGTAAGGGAAGAGAGCACTTCAACTGTTAGGAAGAGGACCCAACAAAGAAGGCTAAGAAAATGCAGCCAGAGAGACCGGAAGAAAATCAGGCAAGTGAGGTTTCCTGGATGTCAAGTGAACTGTTTTAAGAGAAAGGAGAAAGGAGTGATCAACAAACAGATAAGTAACATGAGGGCTGACAATTCTCTACTGCATTAGAAATGTGGAGGTCATTGGTGGGAGAGATCACCGCATTTTAGTATCTTGGTAAGAATGATCCAGTTGAGAGAGAAAAATTTGATGACACAGGAGAGTGAAGACTACTTTGAGTAGAACTGGTATACTCACAAGTGGGAATGGTCTTAACTGGGAACAGGGGCATGTCACCCTTCCTAACTGTGGGGTGTGGGGGTGCCAAAGTTGGGGTGCAAATCCATGAAGATTGATGCAACTGGTGGAGGGATGGTGAGAGGGGTCTCTTTTGTTTATTAGTGAACGAAGAATGGAGGTCGTCCAAGTGTGAGGAGTGGGGAGGTGATGATGGAGGTTGGAAGAGACAGGAAATGTGTGAAAGAGTACTTTTGGAAAGATAGAAGGGGAGTCAAATTGAGAAATACAGTAGGATGACCTGGTAATGCTGAGGGGGCTGCTTGCAATCTGCTGTCGTACATTTAGGTTGGAACAAGCGAGCAAAGATACGTGGTTTTCTTCAGCCAGTCCACTGCTCAGATGCAGACGTGAGGTAGGCAGAAAGTTGGATGTACTCAGGAATGGGGCTCTGCCAGATGATTGAGATGAGGGTAGAGAGGAGCAAATACATATGAGTTATTGTAAAAATCTCTGACAGCAGGGCTTCCCTGCGGATAGAAAGTAACACCTTCCTATACAAAAGAGAACACTCATGATAGTCTTTGATAAATTACTGGAGACAAAAAACAGGTTATAGGGTTACTTCTTTTCTTATATTGTTACCAAAAACATGGACTACATTTTTACACTAGATTTATCTTCTTTTATTCAAGTGACACAGCTGTTTCTTTCACATCCTCTCCTTAATCAGCTTTATCTTTGTTCCTCGTGTGTCTGAATGTAATAAATTCTTTGAACCATACACTTCAGGTAACATGTTCTTAGTTAACGTACTCTCAATAATTCCCAGGATGGTTCAGAAAGGTTGGCGAACTATGGTTGGGTTGTCAACTGTGACAGATTTCAGCGTAATTTATAGCAGTGAAAACACGCAGTTCTTTACAGTTCCATCCCACAGAATCCATCCCAGCACAATAAAAGTCCCTCGGGCTTTTAGAGGAGCTTGTCCATGCAATTGCCTGCTGGCTAAGAAATCATATTCCTCACCTTGATCTTCCTCTTCAAATCAGATCTCAAAAACACACCTGCTGTTGGGTCCTGGGTATTTGATTTGACCTCAAATACTTTTCCTTCTTATATCTCCCAGTCAATAGTTCTCTCAGTCTTAAAATCTTTAAGCAGGACGAGGCTTCATTATCACTTCTAGAACTCCCTATTAAAGTTCAAGAAACTTCCAGTTTTCTAATAAAAAGTAACTATTTAATACTGCCAAAAACCATGATTATACATTTCTTGCTTTTCTTTCATATTTCTGACTGAAAAATAACAATTGTTCTCTGACAGTTTATTTCATAGTAGGATCATACTCTGGCCATGTTATGAAAGTTCCCCAGCAGCAACTGAGACCATTTACTGAGAATGATACTCTGTGCTGGAAAACCTGTTAAAAGGTAACAAAAATGTCATACTCCAGCCACCTGTGCCATGAGGCACCTTCTTACTTCTCAGGATGACCTAACAGAAGAATAAAAAAGGAAAATAATCTTTGTTCACTATTTATAGAGGACCATGCATTTTTCATGTTATTTCACTTAATTCTTAGTTTTAAGGTTATTTATTTTCCTCACTAGTGAAGAGGCTGATGCTATTGAGGTTAAGTAAATTGCCCAAAAAGGTTAATGGGACTAGTAAGTGACAGAGTCAGAATCTGAACTCAGGACTCTCTGATTCTGTTTATTTGTTTTCCATTTTACCACCTTGCTTTACCAAGCTCTCAGTAGAAATATGATTAAGGAACTGTCCTTGAAACTTTACTCTTTTGTTGTGTTTAACTATGTTAATGCAGAATTAGAAATATTAATCCTTTTTTTCTTTATAGGGAATAAATGGAAAAGATGGAATACCAGGTGCTCAGGTATGGGAAATATAATTTAAAATAAAAATTATGATGGATACTGCATCCAGAATACCTACCAACATTTAGATCAATCAGACTGATGAAAAATCTTGGCAAGCAGTGATTTTCATGTTGGTATCTCTTTTTCAGGGCATCATGGGTAAGCCTGGAGACAGAGGCCCCAAAGGAGAACGTGTATGTATATTACTATTGTGATTTTTATTCAAGTCTGTTACAACTGTCCCATCATTTGAGTTACACAATTATGTGTGTAGACCCCTGCAAATCACCAAATCTATAAAGGCTAGGGTGTAGGTGATCCAAGATCTCTACTAGATATTAAATATGACAAAGGACCCAGAGCAAGTTATGTGGTTACATCTATGTAGTTGGCCTTTGTACACAGCCAAGTATACTTTGCTATTTAAATTTGGAAAGCTTTTATTATCCTCGTGTCTCAGACATATATCTCTACTATAACCATCACCCATATTCTTTTTATCTAGAGTAAGGTTTCTCAACCTCAGCACTGTGATTATTCAGGGGCAGATAATTGTTGTGGTTGGTTCTTTTGGAACTGTAAAATGCTTAGCAGCATCCATGGCCTTCATCCACTAGATGCAGTAGCACTACCATCCCTCCAATTGTGACAACCAAAAGTGTCTCCGGACATCACCAAATGCCTCCTGGGAAGCAAAATCAGTGCAATTGAGAGCTGCTGACATTCAGAAAAACTAAGTAAAGAAGGTGGTGTGAGGGGTTAGAGAAATGGAAAGGGTGACTGAAAGTATAGTAAAGTTACTAGTAATGCCAATTATGTTATGTGTTTTTGTGTTGTTTGGAACGTTAATGTCATTATTGCAATTTCTCTTTATTTCCTTTAATGAACCTCAACATTTTCTAGTAGAATTAATTTCTACTAGAATTAATTTCCACTAGAATTAATAGAATTAATTTCTAGTGGAGTCATGTCACTGCAAGAAGTTACTCAAACATTGTTACTCAGTGTAATTCTATTAAGGGTTGCTATTGTATGTGAGTGTGGGCACATATGTTTGTATACTGGTGTCTAGTTTGCTAACTTTTATTTATTATTATACAAGTCATCCATAATAACTGAAGGAAATGTGAAAATATAGATGATGTAAATTTAAAAGGAAATTTTAAAAGGCTGGGCACAGTGGCTCACGCCTGTAATCCCAGCACTTTGGGAGGCCGAGGTGGGTGGATCATGAGGTCAGGAGATCGAGACCACCCTGGCTAACACAGTGAAACCCTGTCTCTACTAAAAATACAAAAAATTAGCCGGGCGCGGTGACAGGCACCGCACAGCTACTTGGGAGGCTGAGGCAGGAGAATGGTGTGAACCCTGGAGGCAGAGCTTGCAGTGAGCCGAAATTGTGCCACTGCACTCCAGCCTGGGTGACAGAGCGAGACTCTGCCTAAAAAAAAATAAAATAAAATAAATTTAAAAATAAATAAATAAAAGGAAATTTTAAAAATCTACCTTATCCCACTACACAGAGATAAGCCCTGTGATATTTGGACATATTTCCATCTCTCTCACTCTAATACATAATATACACATATATTTATATGTATTAATAGAAACATATACTTTTCCAAAAAGGAGCTTATGCTGTCTTGTATATGACTTTTTTCACCTAATAATATATATTGATTATCTTGTCTATAAACATAAATCTGTATCTGCCTTTTAATTGCTGTATGTTATTCTACTCTTTGACCATACCTTATTTCACTTACCTAGTCTGCTGGGCATTTGGATTCCTTCTAGTTGTCATAATAATAAACATCACTACAACGAATATCTTTGTACCTAACCTATAAAATAATTTTAATATGTTAAAGATTGCATTTATCTTGCACATGATCAGAATATTAATCATTGATCAAAGTGTGCTAATATTTTTTCTAGTCATCTCAGAAATGTCTCCAAATGTGAGCTGGAGTGAGACCTGTGTGCAGATATATTTTTATAACTAAGACAGTAGCATTGATACTGGGCCCAACTGCTTTTATTTCTTTCTACATGGCTTCTTTCTATATCAGATTCTATGATCACATAAATCTCTGTAACTGTTCATTTATTTTTATTTTTTAAGTCAAGAGAAATAGAGTTTGGCCTTCTGCAGAGTAGTCACAGTTAAAAGAATAATATAATGAGATATAGGGCAGCTTCAAGCATCATTCCATCATATTTGGTGTGAGGATCACCTCCTGGAGTTATGCAACTGAATATTTGAAAATTTATTACTGAAGCAACTGCCATGATCCGTCTCTCTCTCTCTCTCTCTCTCTCATTCTCTCTTGCACAAACACATACAGTAGTAGACACATTCCAGGATAAAAAACAGCATCAAGCAAGCTTCATATCAGATTTAGGCACATCTAATATAATATTTTACTAATTATGACATCTTGTTCAACTGATTCTTGTTTTTTGTTTTTTTTTTTAAGACAGAGTTTTGCTCTTGTTGCCCAGGCTGGAGTGCAATGGTGTGATCTCGGCTCACTGCAACCTCCACCTCCTGGGTTCAAGCGATTCTCCTGCCTCAGCCTCCTGAGTAGCTGGGATTACAGACATGTGCCACCATGCCTGGCTAATTTTTTTGTATTTTTAGTAGAGACGGGATTTCTCCATGTTGGTCAGGCTGGTCTCGAACTCCTGACCTCAGGTGATTTGTCCGCCTCAGCCTACCAAAGTGCTGTGATTACAGGGGTGAGCCACCGTGCCCAGCCCAACTGATTCTTCTATAGTTCATTTATACTATCAAGTAAATGATCTCAGTAACATCCTCCCCCCAGTCACCTGCTTTGATCTTTTCAATGGCTCTCCCTTCTCACCTTCCTGTGGGTATATATTTAGGGCACAGGGATCACACTCACGTGCACACACAAACATGCACACACATGGACATGCATACAAGTGTAAAGCACAAATACAGAAAACAAACCTGAAACGTCTAATAAAGACCAAACAAACGGGAAAGCCACGGGTGGGAGAGCACATGATTTAGGAGAGATTTTGAGTGTCCTGAAGTTTTTTTAAGTGAAAAGTCTCAGTAATGAGATCCTCTTGGCAATATTCCTTTATCATTGCAAAGGAGACCCAGACCTCAAGTGATAGCTGGTATTGACTCTCAAAACTGCCGTCATCCTAGATGGGCAACCAAGTACAACTAACATTCTCACTATCTTTTGTATATTAAGTACTGCCAAGGTGCCAGGCATTGTTCTGAGCGCTTTACTTGGGTGAATTCATTTAGTTCTGAAAATAGCCCTATTTAATGGATACTATTAATATGCCCCTTTGTAGGAGGGGAGGCTAGGACACAGAGAGTTTAAGTTATTTATCCAAGGCCCAACAGCTAATAAGTGCCAGTATGAATCCAGAACTTTTGCTCTCAACTATAGCTAATGCTAGAAGAGATTATTCTTTATTATTATTTTTTTCTTAACAGGGTGATCAGGGGATTCCAGGAGACAGAGGCCCACAAGGTGAACGGGGAAAACCAGGCCTTACAGGCATGAAGGGGGCCATCGGTCCTATCGGTCCACCAGGAAACAAGGGCTCAATGGGATCTCCTGGCCACCAAGGCCCTCCAGGCTCTCCTGGCATCCCTGGCATTCCGGTAAGTAGTGCTAAGAGCCTAGGGCTCCTGACTTGTACTGACCATGTATCCCTTTTACAATGAAAGCAATGATAGTGCCTTTCAAATAAATAAAACAAACCTAAACTGGTCCCTGTGAGGGCAACAATAGCTGTCATTTAAAGTTATGTGCCAGATCCTCTACTAAGCACTTATTATACATTACCTCATTTGATCTTCATAATCATTCTGGAAGGATTGGTATCCTTTTCAGCCGACTTTTATAAACGCATAAAATGAGTATTGACTTGCCCAAGGTCACAGATTTATTAAGTGGATCAGACCCAGGTCTGGATGGCTTCAAAACCGTGCTTTTAAAATACAGGTACTATCTCTAATGTCTCTACACTACTCAGAAACCACATATGCCTGTTTCATATTGCTATGAAATGTGTCCGTTTCATACTCTATTTTGTTGACTATCAGAACAACAAATCTGCCATGAGTAGTGCTTTGAAGTAGAAACCACTTAGGCCAAGAGTGTTTAGTGAAGGAAGCCCATATCTTTATTAATCCTCAAGAGGAGTGGTGAGTGGCTATTCTGCAGAGGAATTTAATCTGAAAATATCCATGTTAGGAAGAAAGGAGGGTCCTGAAGTGAAGTAGGGCAGTTAAAGACACATTCTCCTCAGATAATCAACCAATACCAGATATAAAGCAAAACTGAGTTTTCACACAGTTTTCATACTTTATTTCTGGCCACTCTCCTGAAACTCCACTTCCATAAAGCCTGTGTAACTTCAGCTCTCGGCGTTGTGTCAGTAATTGGTATTAGATGCATTAACTAAAGTTCATTAATGAAATAGAACATTCTTGGAATTATTCTGTCCTACAGAAATCATCACTTTATAAGCCCGTCACATTGGATTGTTTTTATTTTTATTTTTTGGCTTTCTAAGTCAGTTTGTTGTTACAAATGAACTAGCACCATTGTGTTAGGGAACCCCACAACAATATTGTTATCACATATCTACACACAGACAGGATAGAGGAATTTTCAGTGAAGAGTGATGAGGAACCTACCCAGGAATGTTTATAAATTAAGACTCACTATCTAATTAGGCTCTGCTTCATTCTTAAATTCATATTGCGTGGCGATTTTCCATAGAGCTTCCAACTCTCTCATCTGACCATCTTCTGTTAGGGTCTTTGTTCATGTATATATGTCAAAGTGGATAGTTGGCAGTGGGGCTTATTGCCTTTGTCACAACCTCCAATCTTCAACATATTGTCTTTAATGCCACACATACACCCCTGGATAATAATCACCAACTATGAAGAGTAATAAAATACTTTGAAATTCTAACCATCAAGAAAAAAATAATAACTCTTTTAAAAATATCAAGGTATTATAATAAAACCTTACTGTTATAAATGTTAGATTCTTTGTCAGATGCATGTGGATTTACTTCAACAGGTGGAAAATTCAGCTGACATTATTTGCCTGCTTCCTTTTACCAGATCCCAATTAAGAAAAGAAAATTACTTAATACCTATATACTTGCAATGTGTAAGTTACAGAATAAACTTTATGATGAAATGGGTAAAACTTGCTTTTGTCCCATGAATACAACATTTTTGAAAATAATCCAGCATACTTGCAGTTCTGTCCCAGGTTTTCTTCCTTTGAAAATACATTGTATCAGTTAGACATTGACTTTGCCATCCAGGGATTGGCTAGAAGTTAAATTGTGGTTAGACTACTAACATCATGATTATACTTTTTAGATTATTTAACCTTATAAAATGAAGTAATAGGAATGTCTTCCCTAACTGTATAAAGCCATGTGTCTCCATTTAATAGGAAACCTGTTGATACTACTGATTATGATTCCAGCCCATAGCTTTTAAAGCAATTATGCACTTCAGCTTCTTCCCAGAATTTGGTCAAAGCAACACATATTTATTGCCCAATATAGTCAACTGCCAAAAGCATTTTTCTTGATAAATGGATCTCTACAGAAGTTCCAACCCAATATTTCTATTCTTTAGTCATTTTTGCTATGCTCTATTTTAACAGACCTTTTTTCTTCCTTCTTCAGGCTGATGCAGTTTCATTTGAAGAAATAAAGAAGTATATTAATCAAGAGGTCCTAAGGATTTTTGAAGGTTAGATTTTCTTAATAACATTTTTGAATTTTTCACTGATTCCCACCTCCCATCTACCATGGGGAATCCCTCCAGCAACATTCTCAAAAGACGGCCATGCCACAAAAACCTTAAGGGGCAGCCCATTTTATGATGGGACAGCTGTTTGATGAAAATTGTTCTTTACACAAAGTTAACTTTTGCCTCCCTGGAACTTCCTTTCATTATACCTGCTCTGTAAAACAACACAGGTAAAGTACCTGCTTGTACTCACATGACAGCCCTTTGAGTATTTTTCCATATCCCTCATACTTATCCTTAGTTTTCTCTTTTATGAAGTAAATGTGTCTAGCTCCTCCACTATTATCACCCCTGGGAAACGTTTAATTTATAAATGACTCTCATTTACCAAGGAATATTTTGACCAATGCAGAGTAGTGTCTTTTTATTTAGATCAGAGTCAGCAAACTGAACCCCCTAGCCAAAGCCATTGCCACCTGCTTTGTACAGCCTACAAACTGAGAATGGTTTTTGCTTTTTGGTCGGGAGCAGTGGGAATGAGTTATATTTTAAAATAGTTTTTAAAAATCAAAAGAATATTTCATGATATGTGAAAATTATCTGAAATTTGAATTTGTTTCCATAAATAAAGTATGCATATTCCTTTACCTCTTTTCTCTGGCTGCTATCCCACTACAGCAACAGGACTGAGCAACTGTGACAATATGGTCCATAAAGGCTTAAATATTTACTATCTGGCCCTTGCAGAGAAAGTTCTGACCCCTGCTCTAGATACTTCAATAATTCATCCTAAGATGTATTGGTTTTTTGAAAAAGGCATCCATATTATTCTGTTGATGCATTTTGAGTTTTCAGTTAACTAACAGCCCTGGATCTTCCTTGTTAAAATATTTTTAAATGAGGTGTTTATCATTATGGACTGTGTGTTTATTTTTTAAATCTAAGTGTGTGATCTTATGTTTCCTCTTATTAATTTCAAATCATTTGTGTTCATATCTTGTTCCAACCTGAAGATGTCTTTTGGAATGTTGTCTCTTGTAGAGCAGGCTGGCTGACCCTATGACTTTGTGTCACGCTAAATTTCATAAGCATGCCATCATTCTAGTTGTTGATAGAAATGTTGACTAAAAAAGCCAAGAGTCAAGGATTAGGTCTTTCTAAATGCCACAGGATTCTTTCTGTCCACTTGTAAATCATCTTCTAATCTATTATTTAGTGAGCTCTGAATCCATTTCGTTGTCCTAAAACTCACCCTACATTTCTTTGTCTATTTGCAAGGAATTGACAGTATCACGTGATTTTGACAAATGGTTTGCTAAAATCAAAATCACTCTTCTGAACTGTAAGATTTAACAAATAAATCCATGTTAGCTCTCATGGTTCTTACTTCCTTTGCTTAGCATCCACAAGCCAAAAATAGATTGTTGAATTTTTTAAGGAATAAGATTATAAGATGCCCCAAGTCGATCTTGAGTTCATTGCTTCAAACATGGAATCAGCTCTTCTCCAAGGAGTCTTGATTATTTTAAATAATAATTGCAGTAGAGACTGAAATCTTGGTGCTTGGATGCACATTATCTTGTTTTATATGAGAACTGGAAATACAGTAGAGTAACACTGGGACTTGTAGCTACTTTAATGACAAAATAGAAAAAAAAATGGTTTTTTGTTGTTGTTTGTTTTTTGAGATGGAGTCTCATTCTGTCACCCAGGCTGGAGTGCATTGACGCGATCTCGGCCCACTTCAACCTCTGCCTCCTGGGTTCAAGCGATTCTCCTGCCTCAGCCTCCTGAATAGCTGGGATTACAGGCACCCGTCACCAAACCCGGCTAATTTTTGTATTTTTAGTAGAGACGGGGTTTCACCATGTTGGCAAAAAATGTTTTTTAAAGGTCAAGAATTTATGCTGTCGATTTTAATTTATCTTGATCTTTACTAAGTATCTTTATCATGCTCTGATATGACAGTTTACTAATACATTTGTCCACTCTTTTGTTGAGCTACCAGTAATTTTAATGTTGCCCTTATATTTGGAAGTCTTTTCTCCCTTCCTTCTTTCCTTCCTTCCTTCCTTCCTTCCTTCCTTCCTTCCTTCCTTCCTTCCTTCCTTCCTTCCCTTGAATCAAACATTATGGACTGTACTGTAAACTTTGCAATCCAAACACTCATTTCCCCCTCAGTAAGTTTGAAAAAAGACAACTGTTTGAAAACAGACATCTCAGACTCTTCAGGGGAATACTGAAGAACATACTCATGGCTACATAATTTCCAGTGTTCAGTGCACAGTGAAAATGCTGGTGCACTTGTTAAAAAATGATTAAGAATTTTAAGACAGCAATAGTAAAGCCATAAACTAAACATGGGGCCCTATGTGACTGCATGGGTAGCATGTCCATGAAAGGCAGTCCTGGGGAGAGGACATCTAGGCTCTCAGATAGTATCCATGCGTTTAGTTGACCTCAACCATGAAAAGAGAAATGCCAGCATATATGTGTTTTTGAATTGCAATCTAAAGTTTTCCTTTAACTCTTAATCTCTATGGGCTCTAGTGTCTTTATTGATCTTTTATCTCAGGGAGCTTTAATTCTGAACTTCAATCTCTTAAGAGGCTTTAGATAAAATCATATATTTAATAGTCAGTAATTAACCCATTTTTTGGAAGCTGATTAAGAATGTCAGAAAATAGGCCGGGCGCGGTGGCTCATGCCTGTAATCCCAGCACTTTGGGAGGCCGAGGCAGGTGGATTACAAGGTCAGGAGATCGAGACCACGGTGAAACCCTGTCTCTACTAAAAATACCAAAAATTAGCCGGGCGCGGTGGCAGGCACCTGTAGTCCCAGCTACTCGGGAGGCTGAGGCAGGAGAATGGCGAGAACCCGGGAGGCGGAGCTTGCAGTGAGCCGAGATCGCGCTACTGCCCTCCAGCCAGGGGGACAGAGCAAGACTCTGCCTCAAAAAAATAAAAAAATAAAAAAAAAGAATGTCAGAAAATATAACCAAGCATTTTAAGAAAAAAAAAAAAAAAGGGGGGGCCTTTTGAGATATAGAAGGTGTTCGTTTTACAAGTCCATCAGACACTGGATGAAGGTGTGGCCCCTGGCAGCCTGCCCTGTGCATTCAGCAGAAGAGACACTTCTACTTCCTCCTGGGGAAGGCTCCCAGGCCATTCTGTGGCTCCTCTCAAGAAGGGCTATCAGTCTTCTGAGGAGGCAGGTCAGCGGAGTTGGGCCACTCTTCATCTGTCTTGGGGCAGGCTCACCAGGCTTCTGCTTTCTGAGAAGCTCCTCCTCTGAGTCTGAATCCTTCCTCTCTGAGTTCCTGCCCCTCCTTCCTCTGTCAGAGCCCACCTGCCTGGAAGCTGACAGGTGCAGCGTCCTCCCCAGGTCTCTGGCTTCACACCCATCTCTCCTACTGCCTCTCTGTCTCTTCCAGCCTGGCCAGGTCCAGGCGAGTGGCTGGACCCCCACCAGAGCTAGTAGTCCCTCAGAAACCACAGGTGTCTTAGCCTCAAGACAATATTTTAAAGTGACCCATAAGGAAACTATTTTCTGAGGCTTCTAAACCCTGAGACTCCCTGTGTGATATCCCTCTCCTTTTATCTCTCTTGACACTAGTCCAGCAAAACTGTCCTCCCAAACAAAACTGTGCCTGAAACCCAGAATTTAGTTATTTAGCATTTAAGTTAATTTGTCCCAAGATCATTTCAATTTACTCCATTTAATTTTCCACTTAGAAATCACCTTTTCCATGGCTTCTGAACACCATTTACAAAAAAGAAAAAAGAAAACTCCATTTTCACAAATCATAGAGCCCCAAGGTCACAGTTACCATTTTCAGAAAGCTTTTTCTCTAAAAGAAGATTAATTTTCACATGTTAAAGCAGTTAAAGTTAAGTAGTACAGACAGCTAACTGCTACACTTAAGTAGCACCCATCTCCCTCCCTTTTTCTTAGTGGTTTCACAAGAGACAGTGTCAACAACAGCTAATGCTATCTCTGCTGCACGCACCCCTGCACATCTGCAGCCTCGAGGGCCATTCTCTCCGAGCAGGAAGTCGCAGACTGTCAGCCTGGGCTTGAGGGAGTCCTTGGAAGATCCTGCTCTCCAACTTTATCATCCCAAGTGTCCAGATTACACCCTCTAGTGAAACCCTAGACCAGGATGACCCAAACTTTGAACCCTCCTCTTGTGGCTTTTTAACCCCCTTTGGGGCTTCCCAGGTGACTCCACTGATACAACACCCTGCAAATCTCACACCTTGAGCTATTTTCCAGACCACCTAACCTCCCTTCAACTTCCTGGTGCCCCTTCCCAAACCTAACTGTGGCGGAAAGAGATGTCTTTTCACCAATCCCATGGCTAGGTTCCAGATTGATCACTATGCACGAATATATATCCTTTCTGAAGTTCAATTAAATCCCCAATTTGATTGTCCAACAAGTCAAGTCCTTTTGCTAGTAAAGTGACCACACAGGACAAGGACAGATATCATCCATGTGTCTCAGCTTAGCATTTGGCTTTAGGAGGGCTTTCCAGCTGCCAGTGATGCTGCCCACACAATGGAGGGTCTTGCCAGATCTGAGAAGTTTAATTCTTGCTATTACACTGTCCTATTATGCTTGGGAATTTACATCGACATGCAGGAAGAATTTACCAACCTATGCAAAAATGTGTACTAACATCTGGCTCTCTCGGTTCTTGAGTCAGACATGGGGCCAGCAAGCCCACACCTCCAGCTGTGGGAGAAAAGAAAGATTAAGGCTAAGTATTCCTAAACAATGTTTCTGCCTCTAGATTTTCAGTGTTCAGAAAATCCCCTTACCTATGTTTTCTTGATTTTTCATACATATATTTCATATATATATGAATGTGTGTAAATATGTGTGATCCTGTTTTCTTATTCCAAGGTTGTAACATCTTTTCTTACCTCTCTACAAGTAAGATATTCATTTATACATACATATTTGTATATGTACTTATTTATATACACATCATCTGATAAATATACATCATTGATGAGATTTTATATATATATATATAGAGAGAGAGAGAGAGAGAGAGTTTAAAAACATATTTTCCACTACATAGTCTCCGTTTCTTCCAATTTGCTGCTTTCTGTTTTTTTGGTTGCAACTCTGTTGTTCAGTTTATAGGATTTCCTCAGTGTCCAGTAATCCTTGGATGTCTGCATACATAAGAGCAGGGTTTTAAAAACCGATTGAAAGCTGTGAGTGAACAGTGGGGCTTGCCAACCTCGAGTTTCACTCAGGGTAGCCCAGTTGGACTTTTTAAGTGAAGGACCCTTCATTTCAGTGTCTTTAACTCTTTCCTCTCAGTCTGGTCAGATTCCCCCGCGGAGACATTTCACTTCCTGCCTGGCTGCGAGCTCAGCTGCTTCAGATTTTCAGTTTGGAAGCCTGAGTCTCAATGGAGCCTGGGCTCCTCAGTGCAGAGGCAGACTACTACCCTTTTCAGATAATAATAAACCTTCAGCATCTTGCTAGGGATGGGGACAGGCACCTGCCTAGCTTTATAGAGAAAGGAATTTCAACAACTACTAAAACAGGCTTTCAATCCATGCTCCTTATTTTAGTTCCCCTCTCTCACCCCCACTTCCAGAGGTAACTTGTACTGCCAATTCTAAGCCTTCTGAGGATTTTGTAGTTTAGATCAAGTTATTCCTCTACTTCTAGTCTAAGAGTTTAGTTGTCTTGAGTTTGCTAAGTAATGTATCACTCAACCATCTGGTTCTCACCTCCCAAAATTGTGCTGATATTGTCTCCTTTCATATGCTCCCCCATTCTTGTCTGTTTATGCCTTTAAGAGGATTGTTTTGCTAGGATTCAGGAGGTAGTTAAAGCAGATCCATGTGTTTAATCCACCATCTTTACCCATGATAGTTCAAAGCAACATACTCATAAAAGTGGCGAATGATTCAGACAGAGACAAATGAAGTAGTAACCACCTTTGGGTCATAATGAACCACAAAATAAATATGAATCCACCAAATGATACTATTGAATTAACAGTTAAAAATGAAACTAGAATATCATTATAAAAATATCACAGGAAATTACTCTTCTGATATTTTTGCCCTTTAGGAGAGAACTGTATTTAATTTTGATTTCCACATTTAGGAGACATTTATGGAAAAGCCCTGAAATAATGGAACCAAAAAGAGATTTTCAAAATAGATTGTGAAGCCTATGAGTAAAAGTTATTTAACCTGAATGCTGATATGTAACAATATGACTGATTTCCCAAGGGAAATACTCATTAACTGCTCTGTTTCCATAATGGGGTAGCAAAATGAAATAAATTGAAGTTATACCAAGAAAATGGATAATCAGACATTTCCATGGGCATTCGGAGAAGATTAATTTCTGTCTTTGAAATATTTACAAATTTTATCTGTGAAATAGTAGACACGGGCCAGATGACATGTGTGTGTTCCTTCCTCCTCTAAAACACGTAGTTTATCATCACATTAATATTAATGTCTATATTATAGTAAGGAGCCCATTCTCCAAAGAAGCCAAGCTTTGGTCTCATTTGTTAGAGTGACTGCTGTGGCTTTGCCTTGGCAGATGGCAAATGTGTGTTTGGTTTATGCATGCTTATATCTGAACTCTTCAATTTCCTGCCTCATTAGAAAGCATAGCCAAAAACAGTTTAATTGACTGAAGATCCCTGAAAACAGAGGAAAAGCAATTAAGAATAAAGGCCTTTACAATTCATTTGGATGCTCTGAAACATATTATTGTAAATTATAGAGCATTAGGGTAGGGTTCAGAAGAGGTAATTACCCTTATGCTAAATGACTGTTTCTGAGTGTATCTCAAAGCCAGATAATTTACAGCTAGAAGTAGTAAAAATAATTTTCTGTTTTGCTAAAAATATTAAAAACCACCAAAGTACTTCTAAATTCAATTCATATATTAAAGAAGAAAAATTAGTACTGTGAATATTTGTGTTTCAACATTGAAGGTATTTAAAGAGACATGTTTCAAATTAAGAAAAATTGTACTGAAATACATCTCTCCTTTGAAGTGCAGAACAACAAATATTATGCAAAGTTTCAAACTGTGATTATTTATTATAAGGCCCCAAGTTCATAATTTGATGTAATAAAGATATTATATGTACATTCAATATGATGATTTGTAAAACTAAAACTATATATTAATTACCTATTTGTTTTATCTATTAGTTACTAGAATAAGATGTATTAATATCAACCAAACATCCCAGGTAGATAGTGAGGTAGTAATACTGGAGGGCAGGTGATTTCATATCACTCCTTGGGACCAGCATCCATTAGATCCCTGTTGGCCTCCCATTCATCCTTCAGTCTACAGCCAGAGATTCTAGTCCTGTGCAGGTTGTGGTATGTTTCCATTCTGCTTGCTTTGTGACATGAGAATGTGAATGTAGGTGATTGCTTTTTGGATAATGACAGTCAATGCTTTATATCTATTGGGGCTTTTCCCTTAATAATTCGATATGAAAAAATAATTCTTTTTCTTTCTTAACCAGTATGGGCCTACATTGTTTTTAAAGGATTGTTTTAATTGAAAACTCATGGGAAAACAGATTTTCCTCAGAAGTGATTTACTCTTTATTTTAAAATTTACATAAAATAAAAGATACATATCTGTTTAAGTATGCCTTTGCAATTCAATTAAATCAACTAAAGCGAGTGAAAAGACTGGAGAACGTGGAAGTAACTCTTTACAAGATCTATATGATGTGGGCTTCGTGTTTTCTAACCGACGGCTATAGTTTCTACTATGTTGTGGTCTGTCATTTGGTCTTTACTTACAAAATAAATACTAATTTCCTCAGTAAAAAAACTTTTCTGGAAGATTTGTCTGCACCAAACCCAGAGTGAAGTTTTTAAATTAAATATTCATTCCTTACGACACACATGTATCTTTGAAAAACTATGTGTAAATTATTTCAAAATAAAACCATTTAAATTACTAAGAGATTTTTGAAGAAGTTATGCAAAAAGAAAGAGAAAAACTTCTTATCATGGCAAGGATAGAGCCTCCTCAAGTTTTCTGTTTGAAATCTAGTTGTTCATATATTAGATTTTTTTAATGTGAGGTATACCAAATATAAACAAACCAAGCAATTTAAAGAAAGACTCCAATGATAGATCATATTTATAACGGCCCTGGAATGAGTTAATGATTTTACCAAAATTAATTTTATGTGGTAGTAAAATATTCCATATGCTTTTTTTTTAGTTATCTGTTGCTGCATAAGAAAATACCTCCAAATGTTGGTGGCTTAAAACATTTATCTTACATTTCACATTATAAACGTTTATTATCTCACATTTTTTATGGGTCAGGGGCTTGAAGTGTTGCTTAATTGTATGGATCTGGTTAGGATCTCTCATGAAATTGCAGTCAGGATGTCATTCAGAGCTACAGTCATTTGAAGGCTTGACTAGGGCTGGATGATCTGCTTCCAAGTTCATGCACGTGGCCACTGGCAAGTAGCATCAGTTCTTCCCCACGTGGGCCTCTCCACAGGACTTCTTGGGTGCCCTCACTCCGTGTCAGCTGCCTTCCTGCAATGAGTGATCTAAGAGAGAAAGCAACTAGGAAGCCACGATGTCTTTTATGACCTCATCTCTCTAGTTGCCCACTGTTAATTCGGCCTTTTTCTTTTCACTAGAAATGAAAAGTCTAGCCCCCATTCAAAAATAGAATTAAACTCCAACTTTGGAAGACAGTGTCAAAGAATTCGTGAATATATTTTAAATTACCACACATACGTTCACAACCTTGCTGGAAAGTGCCTTAAAGTTATTAGGAAATCATTTTTTAATGTGAACCTAAACTCTCTCCACATGCCATTACCACAGGTTAGATTCCATGCTAGTGTTCTGTCCGCTAGATGGTTACATCTCAGAAGCACTGAAAATTCTCAGACTTTCTGAGTGACACAGCTGGTCTGCATCTATACACAAACAACTTTGTGCAATTGATTTTATTTGTGTAATCAAAAAACTCAGCAGTTAGACCAGTTGGTAAATTAGATGTGCTTAAATTAAAAATTAAATCTTTTTGTTTGTTTGATTTCATGTATCTTGAAATTTTTTGACATAAAATATTTCTGTTCCATGATATATTATTTTTTCTTCTATACATGAAGAGAGGATGGCTGTATTCCTATCCCAGCTTAAGCTGCCGGCAGCAATGTTGGCTGCCCAAGCTCATGGGAGGCCTGGGCCACCAGGAAAGGATGGGTTGCCTGGGCCACCAGGAGATCCTGGACCCCAAGGTAAGTCTTCAAATGTAATATTGGCTTACTGATTTTTAATCTTCTGTATTTATAACATGTTAGTCACAGTTAAGGAAAAAAGTATGTATGTATATATGTACTTTATATGTTATATATACATATATGTAATATATAAAATGGTTTCATATGTAATCTCTTTATAATATTTGACATTCTAGAAGTAGATGTTTAACTATTACTACTTCAGATTTAAAACCAAATGAGAACTCCGTCTCAAAAAAAAACCAAACAAACAAACAAACAAAAAAACAAAAAACCAAATGAGAGTTACCTGGTATTCTAAATGTATTGTAATAATAATATTTGTTATAACAATAACAGCAATAATGTGTGTTTATATATCATTATTATCTAGGAATCTTAGAATTTTTTAGGCCTCCCCTTTTAGTGTAAGTTAAACAAGTCTCCATCATCTTAGGATCTTAAATAAACTGGGGAAAGAGTTTCAGGAGACTCAACTACAAATAGTTATTTGGTTCTAAAATATATTTTTAAGAAATTTTAGAATCTTTCTGCTTTGAATAAAGCTTGTGGGTGGTAACTTGAATGTTAAAGAAGTTTTCGCATGATTTCTAAAGTTCTTAAAACCCAACTTATATTGGCAAAAAATTTTGTTCCACTTATGACAACTTGACAAGAGACATTATCTTAAGTATAGCTTAACTAGATTAATCTGACAAAGCCATTTTCTAGAAGTACGATTAGCAATCCAGCAAAGTGGCCAAATAGGCCCAGGCTTAGAAGAGTCAACAATTCTGAAAGGGAAATATTAAATTCAGTGAGTACATATCATGAAAGATAAGACCCCAGGAAAACTGCTTCTTATTGTTAACAATGGAGGATCTCAGGTTCCTTCCTTGAAATAATCAAAAGCAACTTGTATAAAGAAAAGAGGAAATTAACACTAAAATAAGAATGCAGTCCAAAATAATATATACACAAAGAAGTGTTTTTCTGTCACCAGTTTCCTTCCTACTGCTATTCTGTAATATTGAGCCTTGTTTTCTGAAGTGTCCCCAAGTGACTGATGTGCCCTTCCTCTTCTGAAGGAGCAACACCTGTTCAGCTCCCAGTAGCAGTGCCTGTTAGTATCCTAATATAACCTTACAACCTATAACCGCGATTGCCAAGTCTTTGCGTTTAATTAGCACAATATAAAACAGGAACAGTTAAAATCTCTCCAGTTTTTTTAAAACCATACATATATTCCACCATTATCTTTAGATTATAGTGAAGTTTGGCAGATTGATGAAGGAAAGAGAAAATAGGATGAGGAGTAGCCCTCTTGTATACACTATTGTGTAGAGGGGGCTAATTATTATCTTTTGCTAGTTGGGTCTGTTCTGAAGTCAGAGTATATGAGACTGGCATGCAGATCTCGAAAGCTCATCTGAAAATGTGTAATGCCACAAGTCACATGAAGAATAAGCAGCGTTAACACCAATAGGAAGAAAACTTTGGATAGATCCTTCAAACAGTGGTAGTTTGAGAGGACAATAACAGTGGAAAATTGAGATGATCAAGGAAAACAGCTCTGGAACTGGAGTCTGCTGTTCCACTCAAACACCTGGCATCAGACACCTCACAGGTGCTGTGAAGGCCCATCTGGAAGGCTGTCAGTCAGAGGCAATTCTAAACCCAGAGTATCAGTGAAACTTTTGGAAACAAGCCTTCTGTTCACCACTCCACTTGCCCTTCCTTTTGCAAAGGATTTCTATGGATTTTATCTGCTGTTGTGCCTCAAAGATTTAGACTACTTCTACTCCTGATAGGGCATCTGGATGCAATTCTTGAATTTGGAAGATATCCCCACATGATTTCCAGTTTCTTTGTGAACAAAGGTTTACTAAAATTGTCAAAACTTTTGTCTCCCCTTTGGGTTTCTGACAACAGACATATCTTGACTACAACTTAGTAGATGTCTCCTTAACTTTTCCATAATACTTCCTTTTCAGTATTTGTTAGATTTGCCTAAAATTTAGCAACAAAAATAAATAAAACTTGCAAAACATAGAATTCATTTTTAAGGAATATTTGTTTCTTAAAAATATTTGTTTTTAAGGAATGTAAGTACAGTAGGCATGCTGTACTGATAATCCTGTTTAAAGGCACAGAAATCTCACTGAAAAGACAGAGAATGAGAGGCTGCTGTTTAATTTTTGGTGCCTCTACAGAAGTGCACAAGAAATTGAAGGATTTTTCTCTAGTAGATAAATAGGTGTGACGCGCTCAGAAGATGAAGTTATACATGTAACTTACAAGCTTTGCTGTGCTCGATTTAAGTGTTTTTTTTTTTTCAAAAAGGAAAGAAAAAAATGCATTTAAAATCACCAGTGACCATGTAAACCTCAGGTGCTATTGTCTGAATTAGTCCTCTTAATGACACAGCATGATTGAGTTTAAGAAAGAGTTGAAGTCAGAAATGCAACATAGGTTGGGAAGAAAAGGTGGCTTCTGAATATGACACAGTGTGTTCTGCCACTCATCCATCCTGTCTGATGGTGGCTCCTCTGAAATTTCTAGAAGAGACATTTTGTTTTGTTTTGTTTTGTTTTGTTTTCAGTGATTGTCAGGGAAGAAATCCATTTGGTTCCGAAATACATTTTAAAAATATTTTAGAACCTTTCTGCTAATAGAGCTCATGGATGGTAACTTTTGAACTTTAAATAATTTTTCATGTGTCTTCTAAAGTTTTTGAAACCAAACGTTGCTTATATTGGCAAAAAACTTTGTTCCACTTATGACAATTTGACAATATTTATTATCTTAAATATAGCTTGACTAAATTAATCTGAAATTTAAAATTAAAATTAAGTGGTTGGTTTGAAATATGCACTATGGAGGCATGGGCAAGGACTTCATGTCTAAAACACCAAAAGCAATGGCAACAAAAGGCAAAATTGACAAATGGGATCTAATTATACTAAAGAGCTTCTGCACAGCAAAAGAAACTACCATCAGAGTGAACAGGCAACCTATAGAATGGGAGAAAATTTTTGCAATCTACTCATCTGACAAAGGGCTAATATCCAGAACCTACAAAGAACTCAATCAAATTTACAAGAAAAAAACAAACAACCCCATCAAAAAGTGGGCAAAGGATATGAACAGACACTTCTCAAAAGAAGACATTCATACAGCCAACAGACACATGAAAAAATGCTCATCATCACTCGCCATCAGAGAAATGCAAATCAAAACCACAATGAGATACCATCTCACACCAGTTAGAATGGCAGTCATTAAAAAATCAGGAAACAACAGGTGCTGGAGAGGATGTGGAGAAATAGGAACACTTTTACACTGTTAGTGGGACTGTAAACTAGTTCAACCATTGTGGAAAACAGTGTGACGATTCCTCAAGGATCTAGAACTAGAAATACCATTTGACTCAGCCATCCCATTACTGGGGATATACCCAAAGGATTATAAGTCATGCTGCTATAAAGACACATGCACACGTATGTTTATTGCGGCACTATTCACAATATCAAAGACTTGGAATCAACCCAAATGTCCATCAGTGACAGACTGGATTAAGAAAATGTGGCACATATACACCATGGAATACTATGCAGCCATAAAAAAGGATGAGTTTGTGTCCTTTGTAGGGACATGGATGCAGCTGGAAACCATCATTCTCAGCAAACTATCGCAAGAACAAAAAAGCCAAATACCGCATGTTCTCACTTATAGGTGGGAATTGAACAATGAGATCGCTTGGACACAGGAAGGGGAACATCATACACCGGGGCCTATTGTGGGGAGGGGGTAGAAGGGAGGGATAGCATTAGGAGATATACCTAATGTAAATGATGAGTTAATGGGTGCAGCACACCAACAAGGCACATGTATACATATGTAAAAACCTGCACGTTGTGCACATGTACCCTAGAACTTAAAGTATAATAGAAAAAAAAAAGTAAAAAAAAAAACAAAAAAAGAAATATGCACTATGGAATGAGTCCTTTATTTTATCTTTAGGAAAGGACAAAAGTATAAAGGGGTTTTGTAAAGTTTCCTGTGTTTATTCTGAGAAGCAGGAGACATATAGACAGCAGTGAGAAAATCGACCTGAGACTGTGAGAAGTACAAAATTCATGTTGAAAAAAGGAAGAGCCGCTCCTACCGAGATTCTGATCGTGAAAGCTTGAGGATCCGCCTTCAGCACCCTGATCTCCACCTTCAGCACCCTGATCTTCTTAAAGTGAAAAGAAAAACCATTCGGATTCTGAGTTGCATTGCCTCATTTGCCGTTTTTCTAAGTTTCCAAAGGGGTGGTTGTTGATGTCTTTTTTAAATTGAAAACACTTCCAAACAGCTTTTAAATTTTAGCCATCCCATGGGGTTCTGAGTATTGGCTTCCTGCTGCCTTAAGAGGACTTTCCTTGGTGTCCATTCCCACCTGGGGCTTGCAGCACAGGGCCTCGTGGCTGGTTCTCCCAGTTATGAGCTAAAATGTGCCACATCAGAATAAAAGAGACCCCAAGAAGCATGATTCAGCTGAGTTCCCCTGTATAAACAGGAGAGGCGAATTTTCCTAACAGACCTTATTCTTTCAAGTGAGTTTTATGAGAAAAGACTTCACTTAAACTTTTTCTCAAACACAGCTGATTCTCCATCACCTCTTCCATTCAAGGAATAGATACCACACCTAAAGCCCTACTCATTTCAGAAGGAACCTCACATGTGGGGTCAGTAGGAAAAAACAGCTACATTCATTCCCTGCACCCTGCATCAGTTCCAAAAGCACAGTAGTGGGAGTAGTTGTTCTTACTTGTGCACTTTTAAAGTAATTGATCATACATACTGTTTATAGGAAGCACTTGTGATGTATAGATTCGACCTTTCAAATTTATTAGCATTAGGGGCTTTGGATATGGGAGGACATGTGAGTGTGTGTCAGAATGACTGAAGGGCACTGCTATCAATTGGTGGACCAGAACCAGCGAGGCTAAACAACTTGTAAGGCACGAGGCAACCCCTAACCCCACCCCCACCATGCCCACCGTAAACAACTATCCCTCCTAAAATGCCAATAGCATCCATTTTCTGGCCTTTTTCCGGTATGTATACAGGTGCACAGATTTACAACTTTAGAAGTAAATCTCTGGAGTCAAAACTGAAATCTTCCTACTAGAAATAAACACAGTCTACCACCTGAAAAACTACACCAAGCACCAGGTTTCATCAATGACTAGTACCTCTAGATGCTTTCAATTAGGACACTGCTGGTGTTTTGTTTTCCTACATGAGCTACAGTTATATCAAGCTGTCCTCCTGTAGAGTTGTTTTTTTTTTTTTTTGAGTCAGAGTTTCACTCTTGTTGCCCAGGCTGGAG
>NW_012109685.1:744005-820961 GCF_000951045.1 Mandrillus leucophaeus | reverse complement strand
AAAAAAAAAAAAAAAAAAAAGAAAACCTCAGAATTCAGAATTTATAAGAGAGCTGAGTTTGAATCCTGACTCCATCATTTACCAGTATTGTAACCTTGAATTACATAATCTATATGAGCCTCAGTTTCTTTGCTTATATAGGAAATAATAATGCCTATCTTATTGGATTTTTGTGAGTATTAGAGACTATATAGCACACACAATAGTCACTTGTGAGATAGCTTCTATTATTATTATCATTATTTGAGACAGGGTCTTGCTCTGTCACTCAGGCTGGAGTGCAGTGGTGCAATCATATCTCACTGTAATCTCAAACTCCTGGGCTCAAGCAGTTCTGCCTCAGCCTCCCCAGTAGCTGATTCTGCAGGCATGAACCACCATGCTTGGTGAATTTTTTTTTATTGTGGAGATTAAGTCTGGCTATGTTGCCCAGGCTGGTCTCAAACTCTTGGCCTCAAGCAATCCTCCTGCCTTGGCCTCCCAAATTGCTGAGATTATAGGCATGAGCTACCATGCCTGGCCCAAGATAGCTTCTATCATTGTGGAAAAATTTGTGTGAGATGAAGGATCTACCCCACTTTCCTTTTCATGTTTATATTACTCAATATTTTCTTTTAAATCTTCTAAATCTCCCAAATCTTGAAATTTTGGTTGTGTAAGAGATGCTTCCCAAGATATTTTTTCTTTATTCATTTGAAGACATCACAGTCATTTAGACCTCTAGTAATATCTATAGGGAATATAATTTTTTTTTCTTTTGTTGAGATGGCATCTTGCTTTGTCACCGAGGCTTGAGTGCAGTGGCAGGATCTCGGCTCACTGCAACCTTTACCTTCCAGGTTCAAGTAATTCTCCTTCTTGAGCCTCCCAAGTAGGTGGGATTACAGGGGCCCATGACCACGCCCAGCTAATTTTTGTATTTTTAGTAGAGATGGGGTTTCACCATGTTGGCCAGGCTGGTCTTGAACTCCTGACCTCAGGTGATCTGCCCACCTCCGCCTCCCAAAGTGCTGGGATTACAAGTGTGAGCCACTGTGCCTGGCCCATCCTGTAGACTTATTGTCTATGGAAATATGTGTCTCTTTGCAGATAGACCTGCCTCTTCCAAATTTAAAGACAGGCCCACGCTGAAGAGATGAAAACCTTAATTCTATAAATGGGGAAAGCTGTTATTGACCTTGTTAGCATTCCTACCAGGAGTTTGTTATGAAGTAGTTAAAAAAAAAAAAAAAAAAAAAAGGCCCTACGGCTTTATGGCAGCCCTCATAATGAATGAGCTTGGGACCTTAACAGGAAATTCAAGAGTAGAAAGTTCTTCTGTACTTGTGCAATTCAGTCACTTTATCTATTAATAACAAGTAATTATTAACCTAATGAACTGAGAAATTTGTGCAAAGAAATTGTTACATTTGACAGGAGAAGGGTAAATGTTACCTTATACAAATACACAAATTACAGTTTCTTAATTTGTAATACCACATGAACTGAAATGCATGTGGAATAATATATTTCTGCATTATATTGCAAATCCGAGAGCTGCATTTAAATGAAATAGGTAAGTTTTAGCAAATATATTCTCCATTTGGAATTGTGTTACAGTCTTGTTAATCCTCTTACTAATCAAAAGTTCATGTATCTTAAATTATTATTCTTTATTCCTCATATTTTTAACCTGTAATCTTAAGTACTTACTGAGATAGCCAAAGGTCAACTTTATAACTTTTCTGTAATAGTGGGACCTGAGTTAAATTATCAAATATACCTCAGGTAATAAATATTATTTTACTCCAGAAATGTTTAAGTAATGGATTTGGGAGGGTGCTTTCAAATGACCCTAAGTATACACATTTTTTCCTGCTGTTCACATATGTTAAATGAAGGTCACTTATATCAAAGAAATCCTGGAAACATTTTAAATTTGAATATAGATCAACTAAGGCTGTTATGTCACATGTCAAAGCCACTGTTCTCTCTAGGGTCTAGGATTGTATTGAATATCTTTAACACAATTTTCAAATATAAATATGTGAAGGTTTCCTGCTGGTGGGTGTATTTCTGCTATATACTTCAAAATATTTTTAACATATATTCTTTTTTCCACTAGTTTCACGTTTATGATCAGGTCATACATAAAAAGCAAATAAATACGCGTGTGGTGATTCCATTGCCAATGTTGTTCAGATAATGTGCACATTGTATGGCCTAGTCAAAGTGAAAATGATAATCCTAAAAACTGCTATCTAATTCTCAACAATAATGGGAAATAATTGATCATACATACTGTTCACAGGGAGCATTACATTTTCTCCTCCTGCCATGTTCTACTGTAACAGCACACCTTTATGAAAAGGCACAACTAAGTCACAGCCTACTGTTTCCTACTGAGATGCTCTCCTACTGATATCTTTGCTGTGTGTCCACATGAGTCTGCACGGCTGCTCTGTCCATTTGGGACAAGGAGTGATCTTTAAGGGGCTGTTTAAGTGTGAAAAAGTTGGAAATAAAAACTCTATTTGCCGTCACTGTGAAACTCTTACAGCATGGAACATTTCATTCAGACAAAGTATTACATGGGTGCCAATGTATAAAACACAGATAAAAATGCTTTATGCTTTTTATAAGCAGGGATAATGACTTCTGGAGGCACAGATTTCTCTGTACTCTTGTGGCTCAGCCAATAGCAAGCATATTAAATAGTAAGAATAATTTTGTTTTAAAATATAGACAGATCTTAAACCTAATTCATTTTTGTTGAAATATCTTAAGCTGATGGAGTGCATTTGGGAGACTCTCAGTCTCCTCTTGTTTCCTAGCTTTCTGAAGCTCCTTTGGAGTTATACACTGCCACATTCAAACATGGGGTGGATGTTTAAACGTTACTTAGAGCAGATATAATGTTTATAGTCGATCATTTGAACACAGACCTGACTTTTTAGATAAGTTAACCCACATACACTCATGCTCTTGTTATCATTTATTAGAATCTTGAATTATTTGTTCCTTTCATTTCCTTTAATTCTTGGAATAAGGTCCATAATCCTATTATATTATCTTATTCTCATTTTAAGAAAGACTCTTTCAGTATACTTCTTTCATTTAGCCTATACCTCGCCTTCAATCAGAATTCCTACTGAAGAGGGCTCACACAGCTTGTCATAGCTATTTGCAAGATTGATTTATTTAGGTATCATTTTCAGAGCCAAAATCTCGCTATCAAGAGTTTGACTAGGCTTGGCGCGGTGGCTCACGCTTGTAATCCCGGCACTTTGGGAGGCCGAGACGGGCGGATCACGAGGTCAGGAGATCGAGACCATCCTGGCTAACACGGTGAAACCCCATCTCTACTAAAATACAAAAAATTAGCCGGTCGTGGTGGCGGGCGCCTGTAGTCCCAGCTACTCTGGAGGCTGAGGCAGGAGAATGGCGTGAACCCGGTAGGCGGAGCTTGCAGTGAGCTGAGATCCCGCCACTGCACTCCAGCCTGGGCGACAGAGCCAGACTCCGCCTCAAAAAAAAAAAAAACCAAAAAAAAAAAGAGTGACTAGTTGGGGCCGGGCGCGGTGGCTCACACCTGTAATCCCAGCATTTTGGGAGGCCAAGGTGGGCAGATCACCTGAGGTCAGGAGTTCGAGAGTAGCCTGGCCAACATGGCGAAACCCTGTCTCTACTAAAAATACAAAAAAATTAGGCAGGAGTGGTGGTGAGTGCCCGTAATCCCAGCGACTCAGGAGGCTGAGGCAGGAGAATCACTTGAACCCAGGAGGTGGAGGTTGCCGTGAGCCAAGATAATAGTGCCACCGCACTCCAGCCTGGGTGACAGAGCAAGACTCTGTCTCAAAAAAAAAAAAAAAAAAAAAAGTTTGACTAGTTGGAACTTTTTATAGCAATTGCATGTTTTTTAAGATCCTCATTGCCCTATTATACCTAATCTATTTGATATGTAAGTTTAATATGTGGTTAATGCAAAACAGTTAGCTAATCTACTATTTATGTTAAGCAAATGTATCACATAATTATCACAGACTCAGAAAATGGTTCTTGTGTGTGCTGTGTTGCCATAGAACCCTTTTGGTGTGCCTCTTTTTTGTGTATTTCTCACTTAGGCTACAGAGGACAGAAGGGAGAAAGAGGTGAACCTGGAATTGGGCTGCCAGGGAGTCCAGGTCTTCCTGGGACTTCGGGTAAGAGTGATATTATCTTCACAACACAAGCAAGCCTTCAAAAATGAGAACCATGCTTCCCCCTAGGGTGCTTATATGTCAAGTCGAGTGATCCATGTTGGCTAGAGGGTGGGAGAGAGGAAGGGCCATATGTGATCTGCATTGTGATTTTTTTTTAATGTCATTAGCTCCGGGTTTGCCAGGCTCACCAGGTGCCCCAGGCCCCCAGGGCCCCCCAGGACCCAGTGGAAGATGTAACCCAGAAGACTGCCTCTATCCTGTGTCTCAGGCCCATCAGCGGACAGGTGGGAAATGAACACACCTGAAGAAGACTTGGTTCCTGGTGACACCTCCTTGCCATTGGAGCTATCTTAATACCATCAAATCCTCATCATCTGTGGGTTGCTTTTTTTTTTTTTTTTTTGGAGTAAGCCAGACATTAAAAGCAACCATTTGAATCCTATTCCTATAGCAATTGCAAATCAGCATTTTTTGATTTTTCCCAAATTCATTCCATATGTTTTGCTTTACAATTGCTATGATTTTTACTCAGAGTTTTATATGAAATATGCAAGTAAATCTTATCGTTAGTTCTTCTTCAAAAGGAAATTGCATCTTGTGACTTAGTAGACTGATGATGATATCCATTTTGTAGACTCATCAACATGTGGTTGGCCTTTGATTTCTGAATTTTAAAGTTTCAGACTTTAAGTTTTCTTGGTGTTTAAATTTACTATCATTGCTAAACATTTTGTCAACTTTTTTGATATAGTGCATTGCTCCTGTTGAATGTTTTTTGACTACTTTTTATAACTTAAGAATTTTTGTACCATCTACATCTATCCTACTTATGCAGAAAAATAGGCAATAAGAACTTCATTTTACAACTTCTGTTGTCAAAAACAAAAAAAGAAAAACCACAGGAAACTGTTTTATCAGGGAGCCCAAACACCCAGCATAGCCAACTACTGAGATGATTTTGTTAATTCTGTATAATGATCTCAATTCAAAGCAATCAGCACTGGCATGAATAAGTGGTGCATGAAAAGGGAGTATCAAATTCCAGTTGTGTATGAGTTCTGCAAAGAAAGCCTAATACTCTGTGGTCCCCTCACTCAGTTTCTCATTTTGGTAAACAGAAAGCTGTTTTCCCCACAAGGTGCTTGGTGGTGAAGCCACCAAGCTGTCTTCGGTACTCTTAAAGCTTCAATGGCCTAGCAAGATCTTTGGGCCCTTGTATCCATCATCCTTACGACCTCATCACCCTCAGACTTTAAGACAAGAAGCCACCATCAGAACAAAGGATGGGATACGTAACAAATGGACTCACTTGTCCTAGAAGATGGATGTGTAGTGTCAGCAAATGCATATTAAGAAGGTGAAACCCAAAAGCTCTTAAAGAGAATTATATTTCTCCAGAAGCTGCAGCAAGAGGTACAGCTCAACAAAGGAAAACCATAGGACCGAATATGCAACTAGTGCTCAGACCAAAGAGTTCACACCCACTCCAAAACCATGTCCTCTGAAAAGAAGCAAAAATACAGTGATCATCAAATGACTAAACAGTCTTTCTATTGATTAGCTGTACATTCATTGAGGAACTGTTGGTTGACAGGCACTGATTCTCCAGAATAACTGGGCATGAGGATGTTGCAGAAGTTAGACAGTGGGTCCCACAGATGTGAGAACATGCCGCGAGAGCCTGCCGGCCACAGCAGTCAGGACTCACTCCTCTTCAAGGAGCGGTGCAGATTTCAATTTGGCTAAAACAGGATGGGATGATTGCTTTTGTCTGTTTACTGAAAGATGAGTTTAGAAAGGCTAGCCCACTGAAGTTGGAAAAAGCTGTGAACAGAGTTGTGTCTGAGGAACATGCCTAATTTAAGGCAGGGTTTGTTCCAATGCATCCGTGATTTGAACCGGTTTTTCATTATAGATTAATGAACTGCTGGTCAGGTACTGTCTACAATGGCTATGCATACCTACAACATTTTAGGTATTTCATATTGAATTATACTGTATATTTCAATTCCAAGTTTATTTTATTTTCCAAGGTTATTTTATTTATTGTAAGCGTTTTGACATTTTTTTTTTTCATTTTCTTTCTTGTGCAATACCTACAATGGTGCTGTGTTTTAAACTTACACAATTGGAACATACATATGTGTTTTCTTAGTAAAATGGTAATTTATCCCGAAAAAGTGTACATAGATCTAAAATTCGGTGCTATGTGTATATCTTGAGCTTTTAATTTGTTGAATTTCTAAACGCTTACAACTTATCTGCCACTCATATTAATTTACTTGAATTTGTCATAAAGCTAAACATTGTATATGTTTTCAAAGATTATTTTTTCATATTAATTAATAGGTTGTTTATCTTTTTGCCTCTATGCTAATTTAAAAATATTTATTTTATCATTTTAATGTTTTCATGGACTTTTTTGCTGATGGTAATCAACTTTTTTTGTTTTTTGGTTTTTGAGTTGTTCCTTTCATAGACATAAAAAGACAATTCATTTTCTTGTTTTATTAACTGTTCATTTTTATTCTACGAAATATGTCATGCATTCTTTCTTACAAATTGTATATTTAGAAATCTTTCTAAATACATTAATGCTTGACTTGTTAATTCTTATTTCAAGGATTTGGATTTATTCAGGTAATTTGATGGGATGGGTGATGCATATTACAAAGTGGACTTGTCACAATGACACAAACTCATTTTTTTGTAACTGGGAAATATGACTAAATTTGACATAACTAGAGAAACAGGGCTATGTCCTGTTTCTCTAGTTATGTCATGGTACATGGTACAAGCCTTTCTCACCCTAGTCTATTATTTACCTTCAGATACTTTTTCCTGCCTCAGCTCTGTACACATGATATGCAACAAAGGGCAGCAAGAAGTGCTGGATCCACCTAATTTAACACCAAATGAAGTTGAGATTTGGCAATTGCCCAATTCCTTTAATAAAAAAAAAGTAAATTATTTGGGCCCCAAAGTAGGGTGGGAAATTTTCCTCTAAATAACTTAATGGTTGCCAAATCCCTTGTACCATTTTATTCCATTCCAAAACGTGTTTATTTCCACATAGATGTTAATGATGTTCAAAGCAGGGGAGAAGAATTATTCAATTTCATGAATTATCTCGTTTGCACTCCAGAAAACAACATACGTGTTTAAATACAAAATAATTATGGCTCATGACGACGATTAATATTAAAACTGTGATTTCCATATACAAGTATGTTTGAATTCCAATCTTACATTTTATACCAAGCTCAAAACACTTCCAGATAGAAGTCTTTCTATGCCAAGATTAAAGTATGACTTCAATTAATATTTATGGCCTTTGGAATCCAAAGAAAAACAGAAGAATAATTCATGAATTTGTTCATTGTTCTTTCCAACTGAAGACATTAACCATTACTTCTAACCATAACACAAACACAGCAAGTTTTAACCTTTTAAACTTTTCACTTTGCGATCAAAGTAACCCCGTAAGTTTATTTCCCTATTTCGTGATATTGTTTAAACTTTAAAATTTTAGTCACTTAAAGAACTTAAGCAATTATATTAAAATATGTTGTCTGTGAAAATTATCACTTGATATTTGGCTTATAAAGTAATTTTTATGAATCTGTTTTATGAGTTAGGTAAGATTTAGCCTTTCTGCAGTCTCTCTCATCTGTTGGGAACCTGTGATATACCTCCATTTGTCCACAAGATGGTGTTTAAAGCAATTTGTTCAGAAGAACTGAACAAACTAACAGAAATACAAGGCTACGAACAGTTTAGTGGACAACTAAATCAGACTCTTGCCTTTGCACTTTTTTTTTTTAAATATAATTTTTGTAGGTAATTTTTGTTAATTTGTTAATTTATGTTTTTCCTCATATTAAGCATCTTTATGAAACAGGCACAGTACCCTTTGGTTTGTTGACTGTTTTGATTTTATTTCTTTAGTGGATATATATGTACTTATACACTTAGTTAACATGCAGATTAACTATTCATAACTGTTTATACACCACTTTCATATTTTAGTGATCAATATGAAGACAACTAAATAATTATCCTACCTTTTAGACAGGACAGATACTCTTTCAACAGACAAGAAAAAAGATTTAGCTTATCACAAGAAGTAGATAATTTATAAAACTACACAATGTCTAAACTCTATATTGTTCAGTGTACTTAAAATTTTACAATTAGATTTGTATAATGTTTATATTTTTCTAGAATACATCACTGTTTACAAAAGTACGATTAGGAATACCTTTTTTTTTTTTTTAAAGTACCATTTTTATTTTCCTAAGACTAATAATACACTGGGATTGGGAATTTCTCAGTTAAGTGTTTTGCTGAAGTTGTTTTAATGGATACTCAGAAGAGTTTTGCAGATTTGTCCATTGCTTTTGTTCTTAAGTTATTTTTCACATTTGTCTGTATCCACCTTCTAAAGACACACAAGTGTTTACTGTCACAGTTTCCCAGCGTTGTTTCTTAATATTTGAGTGTTGACGCATTTTTGTACCATCCCCCTTTTGTACCATCTCTGCTCACATAGATTATGCAGGCTTTGAAGAGGAGGAGATGCAGAAGAGAATTGAATTTGTATCTTGTATGCCTACATAATTCAAAGTGTCTTAGAATGTTGAATAGTGTTGATTTATTAGTTGGCTGGTAAAGGTAGCATTAATTATGTTAAAGTTGTTCAACTACTAAAAGTCTCAGGCAATAGGACAAATGAGTGTCATCGTTTTTATTGTGTGGCATACCTGGAGCTAAAATTCAAACGTTTTACTCAACAAAATCATGCTAGAGTAACTGATCAATTTGGTTAAATTGGATGAAGAACCAAGTGAACACAGAGAAAACTCATCCAGACAAGTAGACCCAGCACAGCAAAACTTTGCCTGAAAGATAAGACAAGCTTATAAGACCAAAGCTAAGTCTAAGAAAATCTAAGTGGAAAAAAAAAACTGCAAGTTCAGATCCAGTAGTGAGTGATGTGGTACAACTGGAGGAGTTAGTTATTTGCTTCATGAATTTGTCAAAAGTGAATACTAATAAAGTGGGAGGCTTCACTAAATGAGGGGGTAAATAAGACTTAAGTTCATCAGAAGTGTGTGTATTGTGTGACCATACTAAGCTTCTGGGTGTAAGTAAAGATGCTGGCTATTTTACAACTTTTTATTTTACAACTATTTATTTTTAAATAACATTTAGGGTGTGTTTTCCCCCATTTTGTTTGCTATCTTACCTCATCAAACTCTTTAAGGTTTAATTGAATATACTCATGTTAAGTGCAATGGCACTAGTTTTATTCAAAATCCCACATGGGCGTAATGCTTTGAGGCCTTGATTCCTACGTGTTCATTGTGCATAATGAGCTTGTCACCTGTCTCAGCAATAAAGGATCTGACCCTATGTCAAGGAAATTTAAGGTGCAATTATTAAGGCCATATCTACTCTTCATCACTTGCCATGGCTGAAGCTCCACACTTCAGTCCGTTCTGTTTGGTGTCAACCATGGGGATGCTCCAGAAGCACTCTTGGCTAACCAAGAGCCCCACAGGTGTCCAAGGAACCTTAATTGGTCTATTGCAGGGTTCATGTTTATACCATCATTACAGTTTTCTTTGTCACATGAATAAGCTTTCAAGCTCAGCTTGAAATAATCAAGTTTGTCACCCATCTCCCTGGGTTTATAAAAGCCTAGTTCATAAAAACCCTAGTCTAATTATTTCAGATGAGAATTATAAACAGAAACAAAAACCAGAAAACGGGCAGTCCTTTGGGACTTTTGACCCCCAGAGTGATCATCTCACTAAAATCATATGAGACTTTTTGCTATAGAGGTCCCTGAGGGAGATAAGAAATAACACAATTAACTTTTCTCATCCATAGAAGCTTTTACACCATGAGTGATAAGGCAATAGGCAATAAGTAGTTAAATACATAGCAGGTTTTCTTAACAGAAATTAATTACATCAAAACGTGCCAGAGGATTTATATGTTTACTTATACCGGGTAATAACTTACATAGTTCTTAACTATTCCTATCTTCAGGCCCCCTTTGGATAAATTAACTAGGTGCTCTAAAGAATATTGTTGTCTTTTCACACACATATTTTCAACTTAGAGACAAAATGAAATTTCAAATATATCTCAGAAAGAGAGGTAGTTTGTTGGAGACAGTTTCCCTCACTTGTTCTCTCTCCAGCTATGTTTTGATAACTTGGAGTCAAGAGTAATTTGTGAAGGCATGTTAAGCAGAGAGTTAGCATGAATTACCATTTATTAAAACTAAAAGTAATTTTCAGTTAGCAGCATCCTCTTCCTGATAGCCAGATCAATCAAATATGTTACACTTCCTCTCGTTGATCATTCAAAGAGCACTTGAGCATGTGTATTTACAGACAGGCATTACTACAGTCAGCCCATTTTGACTTAATAGTTCCTCAGTCATAGGTACTTTATACTGTCATGCCCTGGATCACAACTCACTAAAGAAGACTGCACAATTGAAAAGTATTTATTTTACTTTGTACAAAATGACTTGACCTATGTTTATTGAACACAAGTATTCTTTTTAAAAAAGATAATTAAAATCATTTATGTCAGTCACCCCTCTATAAACAGCAAGATTGCAAGTTTGCTAGTATTTTTTCCTTAATACTGAGTTTTCACTTCTTTTGTCAGGCTACCAGCAAATATTTTAAAGCAATTTTCTTGATATTTGGAAAACAGTATTTCTATTGGTTTTCCACCTATGTTGATTTACTTAGTTTTTTTAGAGACAGGGTCTTGTTCTGTCGCCCAGGCTAGAGTGCAGTGGCGTGATCATAGCTAACCATGGCTTCAAACTCCTGGTCTCAAGTGATCCTCCAACCTCAGCCTCCCAAGTAGTTGGGACTTCAGGCGCTCACTACCATGCCTGGCTAATGTTTTAATTTGTTTTTATTTTTGTAGAGATAGGAGACTCACCATCTTGCCCAGGCTGGTCTGGAACTCCTGGGTTCAAGCTATCTTCCCACCTTGGCCTTTCAAAGTGTTGGGATTACAGGTGTGAGCCACCATGCCCGGCCTTGGTTTACTTTTAAACCCAGAGACTATATCTCAGAAACACTATAATCACCAAAAAATTTTAAAAATACAATACAGGTGACCTTCTAAAGCAAGAATTTATATTAAGCTTATTTCAGGTGGCAAATCAGATTTTACTAATGATGTTTAAGAACAACAATCTTGGTTCAGTCAGCTTGAAATATAAAGTATCTAAATAATCAAATCAATCACCTATCCTGATATGACTACTCATTCATACTCTTCTTCTGTGCAGAAGCCAATTACCCAAAACCATGCCAGTGAATTTATGTGCTCAATCAGCCTAGGAAGTGATTTGCATAGTTCTTAACCAACATGTCAGATATTTGGGTTGAAAATCATATCATACTGCCATAGAAGCACTGGCTAGAAATAAATCAGGAATCATTTGCCCTTCATTAACATGCCAGGTTCGAACCAACTTTATTTATTTACACTCTCCTCTCTCAGTGAATGCTCTAGTTGCCACTTCGTCCAACTTTCAAAAATATCTCAGAGAGGATTTGAGACTTCTATTTTGCTAGAGAGACATACTTGGTCAGATTCAACATTTATCAACTCTCTTTCATGGAGAGAATTTGCTGGGGGCTTTTCCTTACAATTTCTAAGTATCTTCTGCTTCTGTAAACTACTTCACTTAACTGAAATTTATAACGAATCATTCCTGCCATTTGGAATGTGGTAGTTTTGCATCATCTGTTTCTAAGTGGTTGTTTCCAATGTTGCTGACTGTATCTGTGGAGCTTGTTGTACAACCTTTACATAACCAGGTTTGTAGAACAGCTGAGTGAACTGTTCTTTGACATTTTATTTTTTTAATTGTCTTATGAATATTATAAAACTTAGAAACGTTTGATTATCTAATTTTTCTTTTATTGTATTTGATTATGTCACTCTATTTAAAATAAAAGCACTTTGGTGAAAGGATAATTTCTATGCATTTATTTCATTATGTGTCACAGCTCCTGAAAAAGTTTGCCTTTTTTTGTATTGTTTTAGGGAGCTATAACAGAGACCTTTATTTCCAAAAATAATGTTCGAAAAAAGGGAAAGAACATTTTTTCAGTCTATGTAAATAGCACTGATCTATATGGCAAAGAATCTTCTTAAGCAAAATTCATGCTAGAAGCATAAAACTAGATGCTGTAAGCAGTTTTAAAGAAATCCAAATACAGATTACATAATGATTGATTTAACCAAACAACTAGGACTAGAATTTTTAAATGTATAAAATACACATGAGAAAAAAATATAAGTATTATATTAGGGCTCACTCTCCTTTGACTTGACAGAATTTAGTTCCATAAACTAAAGATACTATGTTAAGCTATTGTTCTATGCCCCAGCACAGGTTACTCATAGGCTCTGTGATATAAAATGAATATATTAAGTCTGTTGGATAGTTAAGTAGATGTTAATGAAACAGCAAGTCAATATGATTACATAAATAATAACAAAGTGCTTAAGTGGTCAGGAAATACTTGTTAAGAATACAGTGCTTTAGCTGAGCTGCCTTTATAAAATTTACAAGAAATGGTGAAACATAAATCATGTTTGCAATAAAGTTCTGAGTAGGAGGGAGCTAACAAACCATTGGAATGAACACAGTGATTCTTAACCTAGAAATAAAGCAAAGCTAGACTTAAAAGAGTCCACGAAATCTCTGAACTACTATACAAAAATATAGATGCATATGCAGCTGCACATCTTGCTAGGGAATTAACATTTCAAAAAGGTCCATGGAGCTCTCCCCATACACACTAAAACACAAACACAGACACACACACACACACATCTCTCACAGGGTAACACCCTCTGTGGAACAGCTTTTTTAATTACTCTATGTGGAAAAAACACTAATATTATAAACATACACCTATAGAACCAGTAGTTAAGTAATGTTTAATGTATCTAAATAAGCTCAGTAGCTTCTTTTCATTGAACATGATTATTTATAAGAAAACATGCAAGAGATTAAGAAACCATATTTATTTCTTCTTTGGTACAACCAGAGATGTTACCTCAAACCTTTAAAATAAATAATCTCATCAATAAAATTTGTGAATGCCAGAGTATTAAAATTATTTCTTTGCTTTCACATAGAAGCAGTCAAAATATTAACAGGTTTGGGGTACAGTACATACAGTTCTACAAAAGTTCAGGCTGAAGAAGAAAACCAATACGTGACATAAGGAAATCATTTTGGGCGATGTAGCCCTTTCTTACTCCAGAGACAGCACATCAATGGGATTTTAAGCACCAATTCTATTGAATGTAGTGGGGTTTTTTTCATAACTAGTCTAGTAATCCTCTATATAACTGAAACAATAATCTGAGAACAACATCTAAATGAAAATAACTACTGCAACTGAGGTAAACCAAACAGTTGTTTTTGTTTATTGGCACAGTGGCCCACGTAAGACACATAGGTATAGCACACTAAAGCTCAAGATCCTGGGAACAGGAGTATAAATTGACTCAAAGGAGGTGTTTGGTTTTCTTTTTTTTTTTTTTTTTTTTTGTTTTAACGTATGACTCTGTTGAGTTTCCTCCAAGAGAAAGGAAAGGGAACTTACTGAATAGTACCGTTCTTCTAAATGTGATTGTCAAGTAGGACTTCCGTAATCATGCTGAAGGTAATACATTGTAATCATGCTGAAGGTAATCATCTTTGCCCCAGCTTTGGGTGGTGTTTCTCCCCCAAGCTCCTTCACCAGGCGTGGTTCATGCAGAGAGTCATGCAGCACAAGGCCTTTCACGGGTCAGGGCCTTTGATAAATGCTCGCTGACCAGCCTGCATGGTGCAGGAGGCTGGCTCACAGAAACCGGGAAGCCCAGGAGGTCCCGGGGGTCCAGGCACGCCAGGAATTCCTGCCACCCCGGGGGGGCCTCGTTCACCGTCTCGGCCATTTCTCCCATAGCTGGCAGGGCCTGGGTCACCTGAAACACACAGAAGATTGCACATGTGAGCAGGAGAATCCTCATCAATGCAAACTGGCAGAGGGCACTGGACCCTCACAGCTCAGCAGTGCTCAGATAAGGGGCTTAACAAACGCTTTTGGAAATGATGGATGATGACTGGTGATGATTGGTGATGAAGATGATGATGATGATGATAATAAGATCCCTTCCTTGGACTTGGGTTTCCTTGGAAATAAAAAGTAGAAAGAGACCTTAGTGTCTCTAACCCACATTTCCATCAGTAGAGCGGCACTGTGCACCATGGTAGCCTCCAGCCATAGGTGTCTGTTGAGCGCTGAAATGTGATGAGGCCAAATGGAGATGAACTAAGTATCAAACACACCTGGATTTTAAAGACTTCATATGAAAAAAAATGGAAAATAGTTCATTAAAAAGTTTTGTGCCTATTACATGATGAAATGATCTTTTGCACACAGTGGGTTAAGTAAACTATATTGTTAAAACTAATGTCACCTGATTATTTTTACCTTTTTCATGTGGCCACTTGATTTAAAATCATACATGCAACTCACATTTGTGGCTCACATTGTATTTCTTTTGAATGCAAGTAGCAGTATTCCTTACTTCTAATAGTTGAGCAACATCTGGGCAGGGAGAAGTATAGTTTAGTGGTTAAAAACACAGGTTTTAGAGACAAATAGCTTTACATTCTAGCCCTATCATTTATGAATAATGTGACATTAGCAAGTCACTAATCTCTCAGTTTCTTCATCTACAAGATGCTATAATGTCTTCTTAATAATTAAATTCAGGCCAGGTGCAGTGGCTCACGCCTGTAATCCCAGCACTTTGGGAGGCCAAGGTGGGCGGATCACCTGAGGTCAGGAGTTCAAGACCAGCCTGGCCAACATGGTGAAACCCCATCTCTACTAAAAATACAAAAATCAGCCAGGTGTGGTGGTGTATGCCTGTAGTCCCACCTACTTGGGAGGCTGAGGCAGGAGAATTACTTGTATCCAGGAGGCAGAGATTGCAGTGAGCCGAGATCACGCCACTGCACTCCAGCCTGGGCGACAGAACAAGACCTCATCTTAAAAATAAAAATAATAATAACAACAATTAAATTCTACAATTGAAAGCACCTGATAAATAGGGGCTATTATTATAATTACTGAGATATTATTGATTAATATCTTTTAGAAGGCTGTGCCATGTGCCCTACAAAATTTCATGATATTTTTCTCATGAAGGGTGACCCCAACATGAACTTTGCCATAGCAGGTTCTTTGGGGGACATTTCTTGCTTGTCTTCCTTTTGTCGTGTTTAAGGGTTGTACGTTGCCCTCAATGGGGCACACTCTCTGAGGCACAGCACCCCATAACAAAGAGGAATGTCTGCTGAATGTTTACCCCAATGCATCAGCAGCACTTTCACACAATCATTGCAAAAGTGGTGATAAGAAATCGTGTAAAACAAATTGTGTATGCCAAAATAATATAGGGATCTTCATTCCATCTCAGCCATCTTAACTTGGTCTTTCAGCCAAAAAGCTGGAAGCCAAATCCACATGTTCAACTACATATTTGCTTATATTTGGTTACTTTCCTTCTTTCTCTGTGGTTTTTACTTTTCTTTTTCTATTTGAGTAGTCTTATTACATGTCTTTTGTTGGTCTTACTATAGTAATATGGTCTTATTCAGTGGTCTTATTACATATATCTCACATACTTTTAGAAAGAAGGTAGGTCAGAGATCTCGTTTTACGTGACATCTCATTCTTCCTCTGCTGCATACACTTCGATCCACACAAAGCAATGTCATAGGGCAATATATTAATAAGTTTTAAGGGGGAATAATTATCTTTGAATAATTATCCATCTCGAAGCTATAGATAAACAGAGATATAAGTCATTTTTCCTAATTTACCCCATACACTTTCATTCAACTATACCTAGTTAGTATGAAGCAAACCATTATGTGTTTTCTTTTAATGATGAGGCCCCTGAGAAAGCGTCTCCCTAATCCCCAGCATCTGTAGATAAAGCTGTAGCAGAACGATGCCTTCAGCAGCACCTGTTAAGATCCTTAACACCAGATGCAGTTAAAGGTGAAGTTGGTTTTTTTTAAGGTTTAAACGATGAGCCAGATCTAAATCTGATTTTCATGCACCTTATCAGTAGGAATGTCCCCACTGAGACACACCAGGTGTGCCTTAAAATCAAATCAAGTTTAGGAGAAGGAAATGCCCAGAGAAGGGGTAGAAAACCAAATGAGCACAGGGGCTGGGATGGTCACTTAGACCAGGGGTGGGCAAACTTCAGCTCATGAGCTAAATCCTGGTTTTGTAAATAGTTTTATTAGAACACAACCATGGCCATTTGTTTACATATTGTTTGTGGCTGCTTTGGCATACCAGGGCAGAGTTGAGTAGCTGCAATATGGTGCCCATAGCCAAATAATCTGATCCTTCACAAATAAAGTTTGCTGATCCCTGATGTGATAAAGAAATGAGCCTGGATTAAGAAATTCCCCCACTGTTTTTATGAGATGGAAACGTAAAGGACAAATGCAATGAAATTTGGCCACTAATATTCCACATAAGTGTTGGGGAGACCAAAGGGAGGAGTGAGGCCTGTGGTGAGCTGGAAAGTGGATGCAGGCAGCAGCTCTTCTCCAGCTAACAGCTGCCATCGGCGAATACAGGCCAGTGTTGCCAGAACTTCTGATAATTTTCAAGAGAAGCCAGGAAGCTGAGTTTTTAAATAAATATCTCCCAATGTTTAAATGTTAGCAACCAATTCAATTTTTTTTCAACATTTGTAGAGCCAACCAAAAACCTTAAGTTTAAGAGAATTCATTCTCTAATACACACAACAATATTAAAAAGCAGAAGGATAGCTTTTTAGATTTTCACATTTGGTTCCCCATCAACACACTCCAGGAGAAGTTTTTCTTTTTCTTTTTAACCTTGCTGAGTTTATTCCAAATTTCTGCTTATCCTCTGAGGGAAGGGTTGATGAAGCCATCCTGTCTACCCTTGATTTATTTTATGAAACGTGCATCTCATCCAATTCTGCCTTTGCCAAATGCAGCAATTTACCACTTTGGAGCTTTGGATGATGTCATCATCATCATCATCACCAACGCTTAATGAGAATGCTTTCTCGTTTCCATGTGCCATACACTATGCTCATTACTGAGCCCATTTTTCTCATGTATAAACTGAGAGTTAGGAAGATCAAATAATTGTCCATAGTCATATAGCTAGAAATGAAGACCCTTAGCCACTGCACTAATCTAACTGCATTTTCCCACCTATTGATTTTTTAACTCTGTGGAAGGGTGTGGAGGTGTGTGGCAGGGTGTGTGTGTGTGTTGTCATTGTTTTGTGTGTGTTTGTTTGTTTTTAATTCCTTGGGCCTGAGTTGACCAGGAAGTAGACAGAGGCACAAAAACAAAGAGCAGTATTGATTTTTGCAGAGCTCTAATGATCATAAGAAACTAAGATATTTTTCTGAGGTTTTGCCCTGTAGAAATACCAGAGAAAAAACCGCCTTAACATAGCAGATTGTCAGGCTCTGGAGAGTCCTGAATCAGGGCCTTTGCTCTCATGGATGTTCTGAACTATGTGGGAGCCTCAGTTGGGTGACACTATGTCCACAGTCCACATCACTCAAAAAGTGAAGCTGACTCATAACTGTTCACAAAATGGGCATAAATGGTTAGTCCAGCAGCTGCATTAATGAGTATCTACCAACTGCTTTGTAACTCTTTAGAAAGAGAAAGTGTGGATCTAAAGTGTTATTCTGCTCTGCCTGCCTCATGTGTGTGATACTTACACTAACTGCCTCATGATTACATGGTTTTCTGAAATGTCAAGGACCTATAAAAATGTTGAATGTTCCCAATACAAAGAAATGATAAATTTTTTAGATGATGGATAGACTAATTACCCTAATCTGGTCATTATATAATATTTCCATTGAAACATCACTATGTATCCCATAAATATGTGTAACTATTATATGTCAATTAAAATAAAATATTTAGAAATGTTACTGCCAAACATTTCATGGTTTTTTAAAAAATTATTATTATTTATTTAAGAAATGAGTATCTATATCATTCTCTATAACACCACTAGAGGGTAGTCAAGTTACACTGACAGAAGCCAATCCTGGCTGACTCATTCTGGAGGCAGCCCCTTACCTAATACATGCTATGGAATAAAAGAGACTGTGTATACAGTAAAAAAATAAAATAAAATAAAATAAAGTGAATAATTTTCATATTAAATAGGGTATTTCATAATTAATCTACTGGTTATGTAGACTTTTTGTATGTACCAGGACTTTCTTATATTTCTTGAGCTTAATGTTGTGGTATTTGACAAAGCAGTATATGTTTAAGGAATTGTAAATTGGTTTATGTAAGGCCCAGCAACCAAATAAAACAGCTGCAGCAATGGAAATTGAATAATTAGGTACTGAAAAACTTAGCCCAGAACTGAATGTGTGCGTGTGTATTTTTCCACTCAATAGTCTCAAGCAAAGCTCACCTTTCTGCAGACTTTGCACAAGAAAAACAAATATTCTTACAATCTAGTATAGCCCAGCACAAAGCCAGCTATAACTTCCATGTCCAAGAGGCAAAAAGCATCTCAGCTCACAAGTCACCTTCCTGGTGTTCACATTCAAATGATTTGTCATTTAATGTATGTTTTGCCCCAGTGAGTGCACAAAGAGGAAATCAGGACTCATTATTATTAATAAATATGTTCCTTTAAAATCCTCAGAGTGACAAGGAACTAGTCCCAAATGGGCAAGTTTGGTGGCAGCAGACAGAGAGAGACCTATAAGACAACCAACCAAGCAATAACACTGGCTGACCTGTGGCACAAAACTGAAGGTGGGGGAGACTAAAGTTCCAGGGATTGCTAATGTGATCCACGTAGCTCTGCAAGAGAGGCAGAGAAAGAAGCAAGACACCCAGCAGTTATGGGACATGCCCAATTCACATGTCTAGGTTACAAAGAAAAACTGATCGTATGATTGGACAGACAGCCAATCATTGTGTCCACTTTGTGAACACAGACTCAGGAAGCATGAATATGTCTTCTTATTACCTGAGAGACTTTTGTCAGGACATGAATTTAAGAGTCTGTATTTTCTCAAATATATTATGAAAAAGGAAGCAACAATAATAATAGTTAAATTTGCAGAGTGTCTCTTTGCCATATGCCAGGCTTTACATGTTCCAAGAGCTTTACATGTATTAACATGTGCATATATGCTCTAAATACAAGGTAGGCATGGTGATTTCCATTCACAGAAGAGGAAACTGAAGCACTTCGAGGTAAAAGAATAGTGCATAAGCCCCTGGCAGCCTGGCTCCGTGTCTGCACTTCTTAAATATTTGCCCAGCCTACTCCTGGCTGTGAGAAACAAACTAGATTGTGTATGTGTACTTTTTAAACAACAAAGCACTGTAGCCAAAATAATCATCAATGTAATGGTTATAATAATAACCTGTGTTCCATAACAAGCAATGTAGCATTATGTCTCTACAGGGCATGTAATACTTAACACTGAACAAACAGAGATAGAGCATTGGAGAGGGGAGACAGGGAATTAAAACTGTCCAGAAAGAATACAGGAACTCTAACAACTGATAGAAAATGATGATATTAGTTACATCGTAAAAAAATATGTTAAATGCCTTAGCACAAAGAATGATCCAACTATCTTTTTTTTATTCAGAAGGATTTGAGCCCCAAATCCAACAAGAGAAACAACAAAGAAGGTTGCAGAATATGCTATTCTGCAGGTTCTTTCTTTTTTTTTTAGGCTCTTTCTTTTAGGTAAGATGTGTATTTATCTAGAAGGTTCCAGACAAATCCCTGCACAGAATCTGGTTGAAGGTCACTCAGGCCTTAAAGTCGTATTAATAATATGTTTGTGAGAGATCAGAAATCACATTCCTAGACACATTCAAGCTCTACCAGGAAATAAAAAGCAGTCTAGCCTCAGTGGACAATTAACCAGTGAAATGATGTACTGCTACCCAGTACTTTGCATTTGTGATTTGGAGTTGAAGTAGACTTTCATGGAGAGAAAGTCTGAGGCATCGGGGCGGTGCTGATTTAGAGAAGAGTAATATATTACTGCTGATCAAGAGCAAGGGAAAAAAGCTGCAAGGGCTGAACTGGGGCCCAGCTTTGCCCTCAGCTCTCCTTGATCCACCTTAAAAAGCAAAAAGTGGACTTGCTTTATTAATAATAGTACCAACAGCCAACATTTCTTGAGCGCCTACTGTAGCCAGGAACTGTCTTAAGCAATTTACATGGATTGAGTTTCTTTATTTCTCAGAAATACACTATCAGAGAGGTGTCCTTGTTATCACTGTTTTACAAATGGGAGAACTGAGGTGCAGAGAAACTAAGTAACATGCCCAATGTCATAAAGTTAGTTAGTGGCAGAGTCAAAATGTGAACCTGGGATGTCTGAACTGTAGAAGCCACTCTTCAAACAGCCCACTTTCGGGTACTAGCTTTAAGGGAGGAATGACCCAAAAAGCTCTTGTCAGGAACTTGACTGACTTGAGCATATGCACGGTGTCAACAAGAGAACATGGGCCGACCTTGAAACCCAAGCCCTCAGCTGGTGCTTTCACCTGCGTGCTACATGAGGACACTGCGCCAAAGCGCAGAAAACGACCCAGCAGCAGACCCCTCTTCTCTGGCATCTGTGCTTTTGAAAGTTAGCCTATATTCCTGAAAAATAATCTGGAACTCAGATTTTTCACTAAACAGTGTCAGATATCCTCTCAATTAAAAGGTAGCAAAAGTCCAAAAAAGGAAGGCTACCGAGGTTGAGACATGAGTAACCATAATAAGGAAATCAAGAAAGAAGAGTAAGCTGGGAGATGAGAAGGATGGGAGACAATCAGAGTTAATCAGAGTTGATGGGGAGAGAGCAAGGTGAGAGGAGGGGAGAGATCAGAGGAGGGCGACGATTTTGGAGGTGATCCTAGGAAAAGAGGGGCAAGGACCAACCAAAGGAAGAAAGGAAAAGGAAAACAGAAAGGACAGGTATTAAGAGTCCCCTGGAAAAGGGAGTGCACAAAATGTTTTAACAATTCAGATTTAAGATCAAATCCAAGATCAGCTGAAATTAATCATTTTGTTTATAAGTGATCCCAGGGAGGGCTGCAGATGATGATCTTGTCCTACCTCACAATTTGCTTACACATGGATGGTCTGATGTTCTAAAAAGCAATCAGGGAAGCCCCTCTGGCTGGGCACCCCGTTTGCGCCCCCATCAGCTCGGCTCCTGAAAATGGTTTACTGCAGGTGGGAGATAATGTGCTCCTGACAGTCTGGGACACGGCACACATGGAGCTGATCTTCCTCCGTCTTCTCATCTTTACATTGAAAATGTGGCTTACCAATAGATTTTTTTCAAAGTAAGAATCCCTAGAAACCAGAATACTTTTTCAATGAAGGAAAATGTTGCCAATAGTGCAAGTCACTGGTTCAAGAACTGTTAAGTGATTTGTCAATAAAATGAGAAAAGAAGTTATTAGGCTATCTCATAAATATATAGATAGTTAAGTAAATTGTGATGATAATATGTTATCAGCCTCAAAACTTCCTATTCCTACCACTGGAGACAGAGACAAACATCTTTAGTAAATTCTATTTCCTTTTCCTCTCCTCTAAACACCAATCAATGAATCCAAGCTTTACCACATATTAAAATCTTCTCTAAATCCCATTTAAGCCAGATTTTCCCTTCATTTCTAATCATAAATCTTCCATTTCCAATTATAAAAATTTATCAATTTGTGAAAACATTTTGACGAGCCCATGAATCAGTTTTAGAAAGGCAGTGTTTGAGTTATCTCCACACATTCATGTTTTTAAAAAAAATATTTTAATGAGAACGCAATCCCCAGAAGCAACGAAATGGATAATTGGAAAGCAATGATGTTTTTGGCTACAATTATAGCTGCGATTAAATACATCAGCCTCTGGCAGAATTTGAAAATTGTAATTTCTTTTCCTAAACTTCCCTAAACCAAGTTTTCCCAAACCATTGTGGAAGCAAATATCATCTCAATTCTCCTCAGCAACAGACCCCGAGGGCTTTGGGGGCCTTCCTAAGCCACTGCCTCGACACAATAAGAGAGCGTTTGCTGGAAAGTTGAGCATCATTCATGCCCTTAAACTGAACTGGCTTTTGGCCCTGCTATGCTGCCTCTGTGCTTGGGCTTGTAAGTCATTTCTCAAGGGATGAGTGTGTTCCAGCCTGGACTCTGGTGACAGGGTAGCCAGTGTATAAAGAGAACAGAAGGCCCAGTGACAGACTCTGGGCCCTTCACACAGGGGCTACCCTGTCACCTCAGTTGACGCAGCTGTGATGTGTGGCTTGCGTGTGGCTCTTAGTGGTTATGAGTAGGAATGTTCAGTTTTGTATTTTCTTTCTTTCTCTTTTTTTTTTTTTTTTTGGTGGATGTGGGGTTTTGGAGGGTGTTTGAAAGGGGAGCTTTTAAAATAAAATTTTGGTTACTTTTTGTGCAAGAGATTAAAAACTGGTTAATTTTCCTACTGCTCTGGCATTTTAGATTAAAAAAAAAAAAAAGGAAACTATCACCTGCTTTAGAAATAGATAGGATCCAGTGTATTTAGAATTTTATAACAAGTGCATTGTGCCTGGACCTTGATACTATTTTTCTTGAAGCATTTAAGGAAATTAGTATTTCAAGTCCTGATATCTATTTTCTGACAAAGAATACAGATATGATTTACAGATCATTCTTTACTAAAGCTGGTCTTGAAAAATCTGTGCTAGCCATTCTGAATAATTAATATGCTTAAGTGATCAAATAACAATTATTTTAAAAGTTTATTCAATTCAGGCCGTCGACTTGCTACCAATTTGGCTACCTCCTCCTCTCAGCTATACAGCACACTTACCTGGGAGACCTACAGCTCCAGGCAAACCTTTGGGACCTCTTCCTGGAGGGCCACGCTCCCCCTTTTCTCCCAAGTCACCTGCATTACATTAAAGAAATGTTATTTTTCTGCATATCTATAAAAATAAACTTCCGTATCTTTAAACTTTAAGCAAATCTAAAATTCAGAAACCAAAAGGTCATGAAATTGCCATAAACTAGATTGTAGTGAGTATGCAGCAAGGCAAACATCAAGTTCATCCTATTAATAGATCTAAGGGGGGAAAATCAAATTACTATATTCACAGATACTGGAATGACATTTGACTTAATTGAACACACATTCTTGATAAAACATTCAATAAAATAAGAACCAATGGCCACTTCCTAAACATGAAAAATAAATCTATCTTAACCCAAAAGGTAGCATAATGCATAATGGAAAACACAAGAATTAGTTCCACTACAATCAGAACCATATAAAGACACCTACTTTATCACTATTATATAACATTTGGTTTGAGGAATTAAAACTATCTCTATTTTCAGGAGATATGAATATATATCTTAAAACTCTAGAAAGTTAACTCAAAAACTACTACAAACAGTAGCATTCAGTCAACTAGCAGGGTACAAAATTAATAAATGGAAATTATAATTTTATATATATTAACACAACCAGTAATAAGACATAGTAAAAAAGACACCATTTATAATAACAATTAAAATATTAAACAACGATGAATAAAACTAATCAGAAATAGGTAAGTCCAACATGACAAAAGGTTTAACATTTCTAAAGGACACCAGAAGACTTGAAAATCATTCTTAAATAGAAATGACATCATCATAAAATGTTGCCAGTTCTCCCCAAGCTGAATTTTCATCATGATCTTAATAAAAATACAAACCCATTTTTTATCAGAAAAGAAGATCCTGAAGTTTGTATAGAAAACACATAAGCCAGAGTAAGCCACAAAAACTCCATAAAGAAAAGCAACATGAAGGGAATTAATTTGACCAGATATTAAATCAACTAAAATGTGTGGTGTTGGTCTCTGAATACACAGACCAGTGAAACAGAATAGAAAGCCCAAAAAGTAGGCCCAAATACATACAGGATTTGGGTTTATAATGAAGGTGGTGTCTTAAAGTGGGAAAAAGTTGAACAATTCAGTAAATGGAATTGGAAGAAGTGAGTAAAGAAAAGTTAGATCTATACCTCACACCCTATTCCAGGATAAAATACAAATGGATCAAGTATTTAAGTGTAAGTTAAGAATCAAAAGATAACAAGGGAGAATTATGACCTCAGATTGGCCTTTTTATTAAGATGCAAAATATGTAAAGTTCCTAAAATCAATACAAAAAGGCCAACAACATAACAGCAAAAAAAATAAATAAATAAATAACCAAAATACATGAGCAGGCATGTCACTAAAAGGAAGTAAAAGTGGCTCTTAAAAATATGAAAAATTCCCTGACTTCACTCTCATAACAAAATAAATGCAAATTGTTAAAAAAAAAAAAAAGGATGCTATTTTAATCTATAAGATCGGCAAAAATTCCAAAGTTCAATTAAACATATACTAGCAAGTCTGTGGAAAATGCACTGTCATGAATTGCTGATAAGAGTATAAATTTGGACAATCCCATTGGAGGGTAATTTGACAATAGCTATCAAAATTTTTTACCCAGCAGTTCTACTTCTAGGAATTTATCATAGAGATAGAGATGGAATGTATGCTGCTATTTTATACAAAAATGAAATACCTACAATGGTGCTCACTGTGGCCCTGCTATAATAGCAGAAGGTTGGAAACAATCTCTGTCTATGAAAAGGTTAAATACATTACAGAACTTCCACACAATAGAACACTATGCAGCTGTGAAGAAATAGCCAGGAAGCTCTTTGGAATGGTCTCCATGTCATACTGTTCAGTGAAAAAGGCAAGTTCCAGAACACTTGCTAAAGAACAATATGATTCATTTTTAAAAGGATGTAGAAAAAATACATATTCATGTATCCTTATATAGAATTGCTTATAAGAATATGTAAGAAAAGAATAGTATTGATTACCTAGTGGGAAGGAGAAAGGAAATTAGGCAGATAGGAGGCAGGGATGGGAGAGAAACTTCACTAAATACTTTTTTTACACGTTGTTAATTTTTGGAACTGTATAAATTTAGTATTATGAAATATAAATTAATCAATCTTAAAAACATAAAGTGTGTTGTCACAGTGTCTACATTTCACTACTGACTCATTGTTTATGGGGAACATACTTTGGATTGCAATGAACCATGTGAATTTGCAAGACATTTACAAGACAGTTGATTGAAATTGGGGATTTAGCGGGGACGGAACAAAGTCGCATTAATTATCCCAGCCCCTAAAGATACCAAACCCAGCAACTTGGCTCATTAACAAAATGCGTTGTTGCCTTAGTTAACTGGTCCTAAATGGCGTCTGCTGCTCTTTGCTGAAGGCATTATCCCATTATTCCGGTAGTACAGTAGTATATCATTATTCTACTATGCTGTTAGAAAATGCAATGGCACCTTGCAATAAATTCTATCCAGACCATTTTTTCCCAAACATTTGTATCAACTTAGCCTCACTCAACATTAAGTCAAATTTGTTCTAATTTTAAAAACAAAGTCATGTACACAACAAAAATAGAAAAAATATCTGTATAACCGTCTGCACTCAGATAGTCAAAGATCTCTAATTCTGAAGTGAATATTTAGTCACCATACTTTGATTTTAGCTGTGAATGTCTTTACGTGAATGTTTTTATGATCAACTACATTTCACCACATTTCAAAACAATTTAAATTTATATAAATACTATGAAGGATTGAACTCAGGTTGAACTCATATTTATATAAGCTAGTTTTTTTTAACACTCATCATCAATATGGAATATTAGGAAGATATGACAATTAACATCTTATAAACTAATGGCATAAGCATTCTTGTTAACTTGGTAATTCGAGTGTCGTATCACTATAATTCTGGAGGCTGGAAATGAGAACAGACTCTCTAAATGTGCCACATTTTCTGAAGATATGAGATGAACATTATAAATTAAAGTGTGGCTTTTACACTGATAGTAAAAGCTAAACTTGTTTGTACATTTTAGCATGAAGCCACACCAACTTTTAATGTTGCTTCAAGGAATAAGACCAGTGTCTTTCTTGTGATTATGTCTTTGGTTATCAGTCAGAGAAAAACAAGTTTTAAGATGAGCTCCAAAACAGAGCCCATTTGGCAAACTGCCACGCCACAGCAAACCCGGCATACAGGTTGGTTCCATCGACAAGGTTAATCTACTACTTCAAACCCTGGTCATGTCTTCTTTTGAGATGTACAAAAACCAGCTCTGCGAACTAAAGGTCCAGCTGTGTTATCCTCCTCAGTCAAAAAATATGCATAAAGAGCTTGTAAAATAAGCTTTAGATAATGTACAGAGAAAAATACACAGCTTGAGCAGAAAAACAGCTCATTATAAATGAGTAGAAATTCTCATTGCTCTATAGTTGCTATTTATTTCATTTATTCACGAGCTATCATTGATGCTCTATCTCCATGTAAACAGATTATCACTGAGAAAGGTGTTAGTCATAATCATGACACGTGTGTTTTCTCAGACCTTCATTTACATATTGTAGTATCTGTTTGATTCACACTAAAATATCTAAAAATATACAGCCTTACTCAAAGGGACTTAAAATTAATCAAAACTGTGAATATTTTAAACTAATATTTATGACACAAAAGACCAATGTAATACCAAGCAAAGTGAACATAAGGCCAGTTAGATATCTCTCAGGTTTTGAGCCTGGGCCCTAACATTTTTGTATAGTATTGTATAAAGCATGTCAGTGAAAAAAAGAAAAATTATAGACATAACCTAAGCTTTGACTATGGTTTGAGGCATATTTCTACTAGCTCCTGTTGAAAATGTTCTACTGTGTTCTTCAGAGTATTTTCTAGGAGAAAAACAGTGACTAAGACATAGGCTGAACTGTTCAAGCATTCATAATAAAACTTGCTTGTTATTTATGTAGCAGTTTCTCTGGAAAAAGGCTCTCAAAGTGGCTAGATGGTAGAGCAAGATTCATACCATCCCTTCTTTACCAGGGATGGGGAAAAAAGCCAACAAGCAATACTGAAATACATCTCTCCTCTAACTGACTGAAAATTTAGGTTTCAAAATGGTGGAATGTTTATTCTCAGGGAAATTTCAGCTGTAACCCTTTGGATATTACAAAGCTATATGTTTTCTAATAAATACTACTATTAATGTATGTAGTGGGACAAGAAGAATGGAATCCAGCTGCCTAAAATCATACATTTCCAAAAGTATGACAGTGTTAATTGATTTTAAAAATTTAATTACCCCTCCCTACCTCCACCCCAAATTCTCCAAAGTTAAACTGAGAGAAGACACTGCTTTAAAGGAATCTGATAACGAGAAAGGGATGGAGGAGGGTAGGGAGAAAAAAAATCCTTTGGAAAAGAGAAAAGAATTATATCACTTCATGTTATAGATTATGCCATGAATACTGAAGAAAAATTAAGCGGAAATACCTCATATGATCAAGCTATGCTTGACGAATGAACTTAGTGCTAGAGACATTTTCCAGGTTCCAAATATAGAAATTTAGTTTTCTTTCTTTCAAACTGAGGTTCATCTGCTAGAGCCAACCCAACCCAACCTAGCCAGAAGTCACTGTTGCTAAATCTTCCCCAAACAATTCACCATTGTTTCCAGTAGTTCTCAACCCTGGCTGCACAGTCAAATACCTGGAGAATATTTTCAAATCCCAAAGCCCAGGCCAACAAAATCAGAATCTCTGGGAACGGGATCCAGACATCAGTGGTTTTAAGCTCCTCAGGCAATTCCAGTGTGCAGGCAAGGCTGACAAAGGCAGCTTTAGACTGTCCTAGCTTAGCTAGTGACATTGGCATTTTCATTTTTTAAAGAAGAGTTCTGTGACTGGCTCAAACACAGTTAAGCTCTGCCCCAAGGAGACTTCCTGTTAACCAAAGAAAATAGGGCTGTGATGTCTGTAGGCCCTATAACGCATTCCCTTTCAGTAGGAAAATGGGCAATTGCTCCACACCAGGTGCCGCAGAACCCCCAGGAGGGCCTGTTAAACTAGACAGCTAGACCTCAAGCCCAGAGTTTCTGATTCAGTGGACCCAGCGTGGACCAGAGAATCTGCATTCCTAACAAGGTCCCTGGTGACACCACTGCTCCGGGGACAGCTCTTTCAGAACCACTACCCTAAAGTGAACTCAGGAAAGGCTGAGTCATCATGATCCAGCCACTTCAGCACAACAGATCCAACGAAGTCAACAATCTACCTAAGGCTGTAGCGTTTCTTAGAAATTATTTACAGAGTGAATTGAGACTAACCATAGAGAGAGCACCTAAGGCATGAGCTCCTGAACTAGTAAAGCAGGACAAACATGAATAGGTACATGACTCTTTCAAAGAAAGTGCTCAGTTCTCTTTAAGAAAAACTCTACCCTCAGTCTGCACTCTATTTGATTTTGTCTAGCCTCCCAAAGCTTTGAAATCATGCCAGCCTTATAAGAGGTCTCAGTTAGACCCCATTTTTTTCAACATGAAGCTCTGAACACACCAAAAAAAAATGTAATTAAATAAATTGTTCCAGCTGAAGGTCTAGTTAGCCAACTGCATCAGCAATTCATTTATAGATCCAAAAAGGCAGCTTGCTTTGCCCTCTGACCATTCATACCATAATATTTATCCCTAATTGGAGCACCGCAGTACTTAAAAAAAGAAAACAAAAATCCCTCTCTTGTTTCTGATGCCATGTCTTTCTGAAGTTCCCCAGAAAGATGTCAGTCACTCATCATGACATAGAAACTACTCACTTTATTTAGTCCTCTCTGTAAATTATCTAGGGCATATACACTCCAAGCTGATGTACTTACTCCCCTCAACTGGGAGACTCCAAATGAGGCAGCCAGTTCTTCCACCAGTCCTGCTGAGTACCTAACACACTCATAGCCCCGTTCTTCTGCAAAATACTGGATGCAAGGGCTTAACTTGCTTTGAATAAAAATGGAAGGAACAAACTATCTTACGTACTAAAGAAGAAATTACATTAGATTGTATTTCAGAGCTGAAAAAAATCCCATCAAAACTAAATATCCAATGTGATATTTTAAAAGAGGAGGAAGCTCCAATTCATGTTTTTCTTATGTCCTATTAACACATTTTGTTAGTTTAAATAACATACAAACATCCTAAGGATGGCTGCCATGTTAGAGGAGCTCGACAATGACTTCAGGGTCTTAAAAAAAAAAAAAAAAAAAAATGCTGAATGATCGTTTACCAGATCCCATAATCTTTGTTTTGAACCATGATTGAGGTAGAGTGTAATCGAAAAAGATCAGTACTAAAAGACACGGGACTTTAATTCTAGTATTTGGTCTACTGTTGTGGTATAGCAGGGACAAGAGAATATTATATAACAGTTTTTGAATCTTCACCATCACTGTTGTAAAAGAGAATAATACATCTTATCTCACTGGATATTCAGAAATTGGTAAAACATAAATTCCTTGAGCTTGATACAGATTATACATCTGAAAAAGGTTGTATTCTTCGGTTCCATGTGGGCAAGATGACTTACCTTTAGGTCCCCTCAAACCAAGGGCACCAGGGGGCCCTTTAACGCCCGGAAGGCCACGCATTCCCATCTGGCCTGGGAACCCATTCTCTCCAGGAGGGCCAGGGGGACCAGGAGGACCAGGCCTTCCTGGGAGCCCAGAGGCACCCGAGTCTGGACGCTTAAGACTAGCAGCCATCTCAGCAAAATGCTCTGAAAGAGAATAAACAAAACAACCCAGAAGTGTCAGAAACATAAAAGTTATTCTAATGAAAAGAGAAGTATTCCAGATGCCTTTTTTCTAAATGTGTCACCAGATCTTCAAAACTGGTGGTAAGAAATGAATAAAGTTGGATAATTTCTCTGTGGGCTTTCTGCCAGGAAGCTTTGCTGGTGCTGTTTGATGCAGCTCTCCCTGGATATATTTGGTCCTGTTGTTCTGAGACAGAGTCAGGGTGCAGGAATGGAGGTAGCAGGGACTGGGATTTACAAAAATCTTCAACTAAGGCTTTGGGGTGAATGGTGTTCTGGAAGGATGTCATCTGAATACCAGCTGGGTATCTGAAAACCCAGGATGGGAAGACAAATGAGTTTCTTAACATAGGTGGAAGCAGATATCCAGACAGTTTTTAAAAGCCAAAGACATCGTCCAGAACTAATATTCAGACACCATTTGAGACCTCGCCTCATGTTCTTAGTTTGAAGATATTATATAAACTGAAATATCCCCAGGAGTCACAGCTTCTTATAAATCCTCCTTCTCAGAAGTTTTTTCCATGCTTGAAATAGACAGCAAACATTAAAAATGACTTGTTTCTTGGGAATGGTCAGAGTTAGTCTTAAAAATTAATAACTGTGTGGGCTTTTCCAGGAACCATTAAATAGATTCTGAATCACCCACGAAAGCCATGGCCTACAAGAAAATCTCCCCATGAAAACATTCTAAGGGAAATATTCTCATGTAATGTTTTTTAAACTTAGAGGGTAAAGGAGAAAATGAAATGGAAACAAATTTCTACCCAACATTTTTAAATTGTTTAAATGTGAGTATTCTAAATTTGCTTGTATAAGAAGAGTTTGCATCGAATCATAATTTTTTAGATATGTCATGTTTAAAACTAAAATAGACGTTCAGGACAAAATGTCTGCAATGAAGAGACCTATATTGCTTTTCAAATATAGAAGTGAACGTTTCGTTCCCATTTGGTTCTGGAAAACTTCTCAAGTCTCCTAGACAAACTAGACTGTCTAGTGAGCATACAAAAGAGTATCTCTTCATGACAAAGTTAGCTACACCAGAATACTATCACGAACTGTAGGCTTCAATGTGACAGAACTCCTCAGCGATAGGGTGCTTTTGCACATCTTCATTTTCTGTGTGTTTTTGTAACTAGACCAATTCTGAAACAAATAACAATTGCCATAGCTACAGATACATTTTGACAAGGGTTAACAAGTATGAAAATGTGTCATAATTTTGGTAAATGCTGGTTATTGATTTTTTTTTTTTACATATGTGTACATGAATGGAGATAATGTCCTTATGCTTCTTATGGGCATGGAGTCTGTCATGTACTTCTCACAAAATGTAGAGAAAGCCTAGGTCAGTGCTAGGTACACACTAAGTGGTAGGGTCTTAAGGAGGGGAGAGACAACTAAGAATTTGTGTTCCAAAGGAAAAAAGCGTGTGTGTGTGTGTGTGTGTGTGTGCATGTGTGTATGTGCACTTTGTTATAAATTAACCCCCATGGCAAAAAAAAAAAAAAGTCAGGATAACCAGAAAGGTAATATTTTACATTGAGGCTATGGACTATATACTATTGTGGATGCCAATAGTTGGATAAAACACAATTGGCATTAATATTACCCTAAATATCCTGTATTTAAGGCATACCAAAAGTCACCCTTGTTTACCCTTGCATATCTACAAGAATAAAATCTTAAGAAACAAGAGTTGACGGTGGAAAAAGTCAAACCATTGTGATTTATTTACCTTGTATGACTCTCATGCAAACCTGCTTAATGTGCTGATCTGTCGGTGCTCTACCCTGTGATAGAAAAGGAAAAAAGGCAGATTATGCACGAAACCATAAAGAGAACATTGTTAAGTTGTAAACTGACAGACTCTGCAAGGAGCCAGGTGGCTGGATTTACAAGAGAACTTGCTGAGAAGCTGATGCCTAGAACAGCCCTGCTGCAGTGGGATGGAGCCTCCAAAGGGAAACCACAGAAGCTGCCCACCACTCACCGGAGGGCCCTGGACACCAGGCAGGCCGGTGGCACCCTGTTCTCCCTGCACGCCCCGGGGTCCAGGTGGTCCTCTTGGTCCTTCCACTCCAGGAAGCCCCCGACTTCCCTCAGGCCCTCTCAAGCCAGGCTCCCCAGGATTACCTGCCTGGAACACAATTGCACACTATCAAATGAGGGCTAAGCATAAAGAATGTGCCTGCTTCATACTCATACAAACACTTACATGAAATTTGGGGCTTCCTGCATTCTGCATCCTAACAGGTGTACTTTCAGAGGTTACAAAACCTTCACCGCAAGGTGAAGACACATAATGCCACACAACTTACACATCTTTAGAAATCTAGTTCAAGTTAACTTTCAAAATATCTTTCTTTTGGCTGGGTGCGGTGGCTTACACTTATAATCCCAGCACTTGTGGGAGGCCGATGCGGGCGGATCACAAGGTCAGGAGTTTGAAACCAGGCAAGCCAATATGGTGAAACCCCATCTCTACTAAAAATACAAAAATTAGCCGGGCATGGTGGTGCACAACTGTTGTCCCACCTACTTGGGAAGCTGAGGCAGGAGAATCGCTTCAACCCAGGAGATGGAGGTTGCAGGGAGCAGAGATTGCGCCACTGCACTCCAGCCCGGGCAACCTAGTGAGACTCTGTCTCAAAATAATAATAATAATCATCATCATCATCATCATCTTTCTTTTGGGGATAGTTATTCTTGCAAAATGTTTATTGGAATACTACTTTTTTTAAAAAGTACATACTTTAAGTCACTTCATACTTTAAGTCACTCTCTAAGAGTAACTTAGTTTTCAATAAGCTTGTTAACATTTTCTGGCTACACAAAAGCCCCTGCATTCCTACAAAATATGTTACTTTGCATATCAATAATGCAGCAAGCATAAAATAAAGATATTTCCAAGAACATAAGTTATTTAGCCCTTATAACTTTTTTTTTTAGAGAATGTGAAGATGCCATGTATATCCAGGAATTACTAAACTAAATCAATGCATTTAAAATACCGTATTTAAAATGCTGCATTTAAAATACTTGACCAGGCCGAGCGCGGTGGCTCATGCCTGTAATCCCAGCACTTTGGGAGGCGGAGGCGGGCAGATCACGAGGTCAGGATATCCAGACCATCCTGGCTAACATGGTGAAACCCCGTCTCTACTAAAAATACAAAAAATTAGCAGGGCGTAGTGGTGGGTGCCTTTAGTTCCAGCTACTCGGGAGGCTGAGGCAGGAGAATGATGTGAACCTGGGAGGCGGAGTTTGCAGTGAGCCCAGATCATGCCACTGCACTCCAGCCTGGGTGACAGAGCAAAACTCCGTCTCAAAAAAAAAAAAAAAAATCTTGACCAAAGAAAGTTACAACTTATCTAAGTATCAAGGAAGTTAAAAAAATCTAAATATTAAAGAAGTTAAAAGTAAACCATGTGTTTCCTTAGCATAAAAGCAAATACAAGTTAGATTTTTTTTTTCAGCTGAAAGCAAACCACTAAAAGCATTCAAAAGAATCATCTAAGATAAATGTTTTAAAAGAGACCAAATTAATTCACTTTTTGTTAAACTAAAAATTTGTTAAATTCTTTTGGTAGAATTTGTGGCAGAATAGCTCTAATGTACTGCTGCTGTTCAGAATAAGAATGAGAAGATAAAAGAACACAAGGTAGCAAGGGAATGCTAGTGTTCAAGATATGAATGTTTGTAAAGCAATTTAATCCTGCTTCTTTTTCATATGCATCATTTATCTAGAAAACCTGGCTCTTTCAAACAAATACTTTAAACTGAAGAAGGTGATGAAGCAATGCTTTTACTAGACACATCCAAATAAAGCTCAGCAAATGTGCTTTTCCAATTTCTCTTTATGCAAAAGAAATTGATATTCATCTAAGTCAACCTGCCAAAATAGTTTCTATGAAGAAATTATGGTTTAAAAGACTTCCTGAAAGACTGTCAGCAGGACAAGGAAAAGGTATCCTATATAGAAGGCTGCAACATTGTCAGGTGCCTAGGGTGCAAAACTGTAACAACTTCTTTTTTTTTTTCTTTTTTATTTGAGATGGAGTTTTGCTCTTGTTGCCCAGGCTGGAGTGCAATAGCGCGATCTTGGCTCACTGTAACCTCCACCTCCCAGGTTCAAGCAATTCTCCTGCCTCAGCCTCCCAAGTAGCTAGGATTACAGGTGTGTGCCACCACACCTGGCTAATTTTTTGTATTTTTAGTAGAGATGAGGTTTCTCCGTGTTGGCCAGGCTGGTCTCAAACTCCTGACCTTGGATGATCCACCCATCTCGGCCTCCCAAAGTGCTGGGATTACAGGCATCAGCCACCGTGCGTGGCCAACAACTTCTAAAAGAACCCGGAAGAGACGACAAAGTGAACTCAGAAATATACTGAAGAACTGACAGAAAACAAAGGAGACCACGATGGAGTGTATAATCCTGCTGGTAGTGACTGAAATACTGCTACAATACGAGATGGGAACTTCCTAATGAAGAGATTAAGGGCCAATATGGCCAGGACCCTGGGTCTTTGGGAAAGAATTCCTCAACTGAGGAGTTACGGTATACTGAACCAGAAATCAGGTTACAGACATTGCCTACTTCACAACTTTGTTTATGCTGAAATCAATGAAGAAAGTGAAAGTCTTTGTGTTAGTAACAATTTCCCCGGATTCTGGGACAGTAGACTTCAATTTCACTCATATTACCTGGGCAGTGTCAGGTAAGACACAGGTGGGGAAGGAGATGAATCAAGGGCTAATTCCTAATATTATATGCAAATTTGAATGCAATTAATTTATTCTTGTCACTGCATGGTTCATTAACTTTTCTTTTGTTACAGCTTGAATTCTTTCTATTGAATATTACTATTTCTAGATAGTGAAGTAGGATTTCTATTACCAAACTCAATCAAGGTTTACTCTAAATTTTTCTCAACCTTCGACCATTTCTATTAAAAATTCCTAGGCATAAAAATGTTACTTGAAACTTGAGACATGGTTTTTAGAGGCAGGTAAGTTAATACAAAGTAATAATATTCATCTCTGCGGTTTGCAAACAGCCCAAGGCTAGGCATTGTGGCCAAGTCTGATTGGGTCCTCCTGGAGAAAGTGAAGCTGAGGATAGATCTAAATGCTTAAGTAGGAGGTAGCTAAGAGGAAGAGGAGACCAGAACAAGGTGTTAAACAGCATGTAAAAAGAACTGTAAATGGATGAAGTTCTAGGTATGTAGGAGATGAGGTTTTATCTTTTTTAAAAATCTAGATGACATTGGCTGCCATAAGGATAATATGTTGGACAGAGACAGAGAAGGGTTGAGGAGATTCCAGAAACAGGAAGGACTTGGAAACTGATGGAAGCTGGCGGTAGTGGCATTTGAGATTGAGATCTGAGCTTCATCTTTTCTCCTCATACTTTCTTAAATTCCTAATGGTTTTAGATGTGAATTCATTTCCAATTAGTAAGTCATCTCAGGTTTCCTACTAAGTGATTCTATAATTCTGAATACATCTAATCTCTAAGGACACCAGTTTAGTTTCTATAAAATGACAAAAATGAACAAGATCATTTTCTACTTCTAATAATTCTCTATTATATTTTCTTATGCATTATTCCTCTATCTTACTTCCCCATCTAGAACACATCAGAGATCAAGACAATTACTGAAATATTTTTCAATGGTATAACTGCCAATGAAATTTAGTTATACTGTTGACACCAAAAAGCACAAGTCAGTTCTTTAAAAATGACCCATTTGGAGAGGACATTAGAGTATTACCATGTAACACTTATTGAGTCATTTACAATATGGAAAAAAAAAAACACTTCCTTTCAAGTAGTTAGTTCAAAAGGTAAATCCATTTACACAGTTGTGAGGTATTTTTCTATTGGATTAATCCATTACGTAAGGTACAAATTTAGACATTTATTTCCATGAAAGTAAGTCCTTTAAGAGTTGAATATTGGCTGGATGCGGTGGCTCACACCTGTAATCCCAGCACTTTGGGAGGTTGAGGTGGGTGGATCACCTGAGGTAAGGAATTCAAGACCAGTCTGACCAACATGGTGAAACCCCATCTCTACTAAAAATACAAAAATTAGCCAGGCATGGTGGTGCATGCCTGTAATCCCAGCTACTTGGGAGGCTAAGGCAGGGGAATCGCTTGAACCTGGGAGGTGGAGGTTGCAGTGAGCCTAGATCACACCATTGCACTCCAGCCTGGGCGACAGAGCGAGACTCCGTCTCAAAAAAAAAAAAAAAAAAAAAAAAAGAATTGAATGTTATGTAATGATTTCATAAAGCTGAGCATTATATATTCTACAGCTTTATTAATAGTTTTAATTTTTTATACCATTACTGTTCACCATACTTACAGATCCCTTTGGGCCAGGTAATCCTATATCTCCCTAAATCAATAAAAGAAATTTATGTTAGAACAACGTGTTCGCATTTGATAATTTCCTGAAAAAAATTAAAAGTTACTGTGCTACTAAAATATAGAAAACCATGAACAGATTAACTCTGGCACTGCAAAAAAAAATTAGACTCCAATTTTGGATTCTGATCTCAGCTCTACTGCTTAACTCTGTGACTCTCTGTAAGCTATGTAAGCTATGTAACCTCCCAGCCTTTGGCTAATTTATCTGTTAAATAAAAGGGTTGAATCAGAGCTTTCCAGGGTTTCATCCAGATCTCAAATGCTAGGTGTCGAGAATTAAAAATATGGAAGGCAAAAGATATCAAAATAGCATTCTCTTATAAAACACAACAGACATTTGGACCTGACGACTTCATTTTTGTAATTCAAACAATATTTAAAAGTCATCCCCAAAAGTCTACTAAACCAAATATGCATGATTTTATGCTTTTAAAAAAAAACTTTGAAAATTTCCTACCACTAATGCTAGAGATAAATTCAGCTCGTGTTGGCATATCAGCTTACCTCCACTACAAAACAATGATTTAAAACATCACGTGACCCTATAAAATGAACAATTTTAACAGAAGATGAAACTGGAATAATCCTCTTATGAATTTACTTAATAGCTGGGAAGCTTTGACTAATTTAGATGTTACATTTATATTAGCTCTAAATCCTGAAAATAAGAATAAAACATTACTAGAATTTTTTTCCTGCCCTACAAGCTCTCTGAAACTGTTTTCTGTAAAATCTATTACGCTACCCCAAAAGACCAAAACATAAGCTTCTACATTAAGTCACGTTAGTCTGTGTCAAAACCATAATGATGAGCCTGCAAACCAAGCAGCTCCAGCAGTGGAGAGAACTTGTTCTCATTTGTATTCCTTTCCTGGAGATTAGGCAGCAGCCTCCTCTGGAGATGGAGGTCACTTCTTCGGAGGGTTTTAGACTAAAGAGATTACCTTCGGTCAGATTTGTGAGTCACAGCTTTCTAACCATAATAAAACTTGAATATTGTTTTCATGATAGAGCACTATTATTCATAGACTTTCTATAGTCATGTAAGAATCACCTTGAATGTCTAGACATAAAGCCACAGAGGATTCACCATCTGTAAGGGAACACTTTTATTCTCCAAAAGTTTAAAGCCAGATCTATCAATTTGGCAGTGTTTCCTCTCTGCTTTACTTGATCTTGGCTGCAGTCTTGGGAGACTTTTGTTAACTGATAGGAGAAACATCATAACCTTTAAAGAAGGCAGTGAGGGTAACAGTGTCCAGAAAATAAGGATTTATATATATACACACACACTTCTAACACAGTTCAAAATTAGTAAGGCTTCATCATTAACCAGAAAAAAAAATCTTACAAGTTCCCCTCTTTCTCCTGTTTCACCTTCTTCACCAGAGGCACCCTAAAAATTAAGATAAAAGGTTACATTTTAAAATTCTTAGTCCCATTGCCCAATTTTAACCAGTCAACATTGATAAGCATTCATAAGTGCCCACAGTGTTCCCAGAATCATGCAGAAATACAAAATGCTCTCAGCGGCTTTCCAATCTAGCTGTCAGTGGCTAGTCCCAATCAGAAAATAGCCTAGGGGAAAGCCAGAAGGTGAGGCTGAGTTTCAGCTAGAATGAAGGATAAATGACCATATTCAACAATTTTATCATTAGCCCTTGAAATAGGGCTTTCACAGTAGAAGAAGAACCCAGAGAAAGGACTGAGTCTAATTCATTCAAACAGTTTATTTGCTGAGGTCTTGATCAAGAAAAACCTAAAACATTCTAATGTGGCTGTGGAAGGCTCCATCAGACATGAATAAACCAGTTCCGTGAGCCAGAGACAGAGCCACCCTCCTCAAAGGAAAGACAGTGTGCAGTCCTGGAGGCAGAGCCATAATTAGCTCCAGCTTGTTAAAATAGTAAACAATTGCCGCGGACCAAACTCAACACCAGGTTTCACTCACTATGAACACATTGAGAAAAACTGTTAGCCTCCATGGTTTTATTAACACCCATAAACCAGCCATTCCCCCTTGCTTGTGAAATGGTGCATATCAAACATTGCATTTTATAGCAATTAAATAATAGGACTGACCTGTTCACCCTTTGGACCTGGTTCACCGACTACACCCTGTAATAAATAAAATATAATACTTTTTCAGTATTTTCAACTGTTTATATAATTTCAAGTGAACCTTATTGGGTGGGCGGATAAGCACAAGTACGGATAATGTGATGGGAGAGGACGTTCCCACTCCTCACCACCCAACAAGAATCAGGACCAAAACATAAGTTTCCACCTTAGGTCACAATTTTCCAAGAGTCTCTCGAACTTGGGGCATTCTCTGATCACATCCTCATAAAATTTGACTAGTAGAAATGTAAATTGAGGGCTAAATAGAAAGTGTGTACAACGGAAATTTTTACTTTTCTCAGCTTTTTTTTTCCTTCTGTTAAATTATATTAATAGACTTTTTGCTTCTTAATCTCAACTCTGAGTAATTTAAAATACCTTTCTTGATAGCTCTTTATGATAAATTCTAGAAAATTCTCCACGGGGCCAAAAGCAAGCTTTGTTTCTCAACATGGTAGAAATCACTCTTCCAAATAAAGAACTTTCTGGAGTGCTGGAGCTCTTACCCTGTCACCTTTCATTCCAGGAAGTCCAGGGGGCCCGGGCAAGCCAGGGAGGCCGGGGCTACCCAGAGAACCCTGGAAAACAAACATAAAGTCTCCGGTGTTACTGTCACTGCAACACTGAAAGCATGGAAGGCAGAAACAACCTTGGGTATGTTGACTTGTGTCTAAAATAAACGTGCTGCAGTGGGTTGAACTCTGCTTCTTGGGTTTGCCTCTCTTTCATATTCTCAGGAGAAGAGGGAGGGGCCAATGCTCTCCCAGCCTTCACTCCACCCTGAGGTCCTCAGTTCCCCTTGCACTCCTTGGCAACAGTGGACTCTTTCAGTCAAGCCCCCGCCACCCCCACTGCCTGCAATGGCGCAGCTGCTCCTCTCGCTGTGTAAACAAGCACTGCACAAGAAGTAAAAGGCACCATTCACTCTGTTTTCTGCCATTCCAAGAACAACGAGAGGCCAAATGTAGCACTTCACATCTCTCCAGGTTTAAAAATGGATGCTACAAACCACACGGATTAAAACACCCTCTGAGGGTATCCTACCTGTAATTTGAAATTTCCGCTTTACATTGTCCACATATTCATATAACAAGAGAAAGCAAGTACAGGTAATTCAATTGTAAATTGTTTTCTCCTTTTGCTTATTTTTAAAAATGTATTGTGTTTCGTAGAAGGCAAATAAAGGAAACTTTTTTACTTACCAGTTTACCTGGTAGGCCTGGGGATCCCACTGGTCCTAATTCTCCTCTACTGCCCTGTAAAAACACAACCATTGTCAACTGGATGTTTTGCCAAAATTCAAATGCTTAGTTACTATGTAAATAAAATAACATCCTACCTAGGTTTTTTCCCTTCAGCTGAAGGCACAGGCCATCATACATAGTGCCTACAGCATCCTGTGTTCATCTTGCATTGAATGATTCGAATGCTCTTTACTGTGATTACAGATGTTTAGAAATGACAGCTGATACATGTATATGAAATGGCAATTAGTCGCTTTCAACATCTAAATCACATCCTAACTTGTATTATGGTTATTTGTGCCCATGTTTTAAGCCCTCACTTAGATTATGTGTTCTTGAGGGATTGCTATATATTAATTTGGAATTCTGCACAGTGCCTAGAACACAGAATACATTTTCAGGTCTACAGAACATTTCAAAGCAACATCTGGCAAATGATCTTAAACCTCAACAGAGTGAAAAAGGAAACACAGAATAGATATGTTTGCCTTTAAATTACTACTGCAGCTTCAAAAAGACACAGATGGTAAAAATTTGTAAAGTTTCTGAAGTAAAACTTTTTTTCTTCTACTCATTTTTGTTCTAAACATATCTTAAAAGATTAAACAGACTTCCGAAAGTAGAATTTATAACGAAGATACACCAAAAGTAATTTTATTTTGTGAACCCACTTCAATTTTTCATTTGAAACTCTAAGCTTTCAAATTTTTATTTGAAACACTAAACTTTTTTGATCTATTGACAAAAAGAAACACATGAACTTTTCAACTTTTTTCCCTGAGAACTTCATACAATTTTATGCAATCTGACAATCTGACAAAAGCTCATTTTATTTCTTAATTTTTTGTTTGTTTATTTGTTTGAGACAGAGTCTCGCTCTGTTGCCCAGGCTGGAGTGCAGTGGTGCAATCTTGGCTCACTGCAATCTCCATCTCCCAGGTTCAAGCAAGTCTCCTGCCTCAGCCTCCTGAGTAGCTGGGAGTACAGGCACATGCCACCACTCCCCATTAATTTTTGTATTTTTAGTAGAGATGGGGTTTTGCCATGTTGGCCAGGCTGGTCTTGAATTCCTTATCGCAGCTGATCTGCCCACCTCAGTCTCCCAACGTGCTGGGATTACAGGCATGAGCCACTGCGCCCGACTAGCTCATTTTATTTCTAACGCATGTTCAACTAAGCTGAACACTGACATTATTGGATAAATAATCACATTTCCTGGAAGGTATATACAAAACTCAAAGGAGTCCTTCAAGTTAATTTTTCTGTAAAATGACAACTCCATATTAATGTTTACTATTTATAAATGCTTCTGATAAGATTCTTCTGACTCATGCTATTTATTCATATTTAAGTTTAACAAAGTGTCAAGATCCATAAACCTTCTGAATTTTGAATTTCTCTAAAGGATTAAGAACTATTTGCCAATTTACAACAATCTAGCAATTAGTATTAGCAATAATTTCATGGTAGTCATTTCATATGACTTACAAGTGATTTAAACTAAATGCTCTTAAACATTTTTCAGCAACTTTGTATAAATAACCTGTGTCTGGTATATGACTTTGGGATGATGCATTGGTCCTTAACCTCATGACCAGTTTGCAAGCCAGAGGCAGTGCCCCATGAGGGTGGATGCTGGGAGAATGTGAGTCTAGATGAGAACTAGCCCCTGTGATAGATTCCTCTTTCCATCTATAAATATAAAAATTGGGTTCTACCCCATCTTTGCAACTTCAAAGTTCCAGATAGATTTTCTTCATCATATCTGTTCTGTTGGCATTTTGAAATAATTTCTCAAGTGCATCATGATTGACATCATAAATATCACTGGGCTCATGTGACTTTAATTCACAGAACAATTAACAGTAATTGGTGGGGAAAAGTTAATATCAGAAGGGGAAAGCTCAGTTCTTGGCACATTCTCAAGTATTCATTTCTAAATAAATGAAGCGTTATGCTATCTTATCCAAAATAAAGATGATTATTGTACATTTTTTTCTCTTCCACAAACCAAAGGGCTAAATTAAAATAAGAGACTGTATAATCTTTGATTTATTTGGGGGAGGATTAATTATCTTTCCAGTGAATAACAAAGATTTTCTCTGCTGGACTCTTATTTTCTCTGTCTTTTCTAAGTTCTTATTATAGCTTATAAGTGCTTTCCAATCAGTGGCAGACCCTTGGTAATATATATGAATGAACAGCTCAGAGACCCACATACACAGCCTGCTCTGCTGTACTTGTGTACCCATAAGAGCCCAGCATACGTAGCACAGAGGGAAGAATCAGTAAAATTGTGAGCATTTACTCCCCTGTTACTGCACAAATGGACAGCATGTGGTTCCTCATTTTTATTTCACTTCTATCTTATACATCCTTGGCCATTCTAAATGCAGGTGATTTTACAGAAATCACCTTACTGTGAAAAACGATAATGTTTATTTTCCCAAGAGTGACCAAACAGTTACAAACAAAGTGTTAGGGCAAGATTTTCTGATACCCATTCATATGATTTCTTTGTCTTCTAAGAACATGCATACTCTTTCTCTAAGTTCTGGAGTTTCATCTACTAAGCTAAGATGAACATAAACAGTCAAGATATAAACAGTTATCTCTGAAAACACAGACTAAACACATTCCTCAGGGAATAATTACACATGTGGGAGTTATTTATATCCTACTGCTCAAGGTCATCGCCAAGCTCTGATTGTAAAAATTCAAAAAGTTGCAACCTCAGGTGTAACCCATGGCACTGGTAACGACAAGTGTGCTAAATAAATGCTAAAACTCTTAGTCTTCAACAGCCATGGTGATAACTGTATTCTCAGATATGGGCAAAGAGGGTGGTAGGAAAAGGCCATTCTTCCCAGTTGCTAATATTTATAAACCCCATGACAACAAGAGTTCCAATTTATAATAAAAGAATCAGAAGAAACTGGAATAGAGGAAAAATCCTACCATTAAAAATGATGAATTGGCTAGGCACGGTGGCTCACACCTGTAATCCCAGCACTTTGGGAGGCCGAGGCGGGTGGATCACTTGAGATCAGGAGTTCGAGACCAGCCTGACCAACATGGTGAAACCCCGTCTCTACTAAACACACAAAAATTAGCTTGGCATGGTGGCAGGTACCTGTAATCCCAGCTACTCAGAAGGCTGAGGCAGGAGAATCACTTGAACCTGGGAGGTGGAGGTTGCAGTGAGCCAAGATCACGCCACTGCACTCCAGCCTAGGCGATAAAGTTAGACTCCATCTCAAAAAAAAAAATACGATGAACCATAACCAAAGGCTATACATTTATCTTGGATGCTCTGTGCTGCCACATACATTCCCCAACAAATTCAGACACATCTGCCAACTCAACTCTTTTTAAGAAGCCAATCAGGGCTGGGTGCAGGGGCTCATGCCTGCAATCCCAGTACTTTAAGAGGCTGATGTGGGCAGATCACCTGAGGTCAGGAGTTCAAGACCAGCCTGGCCAACATGGTCAAACCCCGTCTCTACAAAAATTAGCCGGGTATCATGGTGGGCACCTGTAATCCCAGCTACTCGGGAGGCTGAGGCGGGAGAATTTCTTGAAACCAGGAGGTGGAGATTGCAGTGACCTGAGATTGCCATTGCACTCCAGCCTGGGCAACAGAGTATGACTCTGTCTCAAACAAACAAAAACAAAGAAGAAGAAGGAGCCAATCTGGGCTTTCAAAAAGATGCCGACCTTCTATCACTGACTCTCAGCTATGCATGATGCATTCCCAGTGATGCATTCCCATGGTGCAGTCCCAGTGACTGTGGAGAGACTACTGATGTTCATGCAGGATGGAGGTCATAGATGTGAGACACCCTGCCATGTGCAAGAGTTCTGGAAAACAAAGAACTAGCCCAGCCCAAATTGCAGCAATACCCTTCTGGGAGACACTGGTAGAGAAAGGAATCCCCTGAGTTCTTTAGAAATACATTGCACTAGATATCCTCCCCCCAGCACCATCTCCCCATTCCCTATCTTTATTTAGCCCCTTGCCCTCTGATTGTAAGTCTGCAGGTCTGGGGTAAGATCCAGGAATCTGTATGCGTTTATGTTATATTTGTTTGCCTTTACCAGCTTTACTCAGACTTTTGTTAAATGCCCACCACCAAAGTTCCATACATTTTAAATAATTGCTCAATATGTCTTGTAACATCAGCATTCAGCAAGCAAACTTCAACCGAAAAACATCCTGTGGAGCTATGATTTGAGCTACTAAGGCATGCAAGGGTGGATCTGAAGACATGAACGCTAAGCTCAGTGGCCTGGTCTGAAGCTGATTTTGCCATGCATCTGGTAACTTCAGGCAAGCAACTTAACCTCTCCGTGCCTGTTTCCTCATCTATAAAGTGGGAATAAAAATAGTACTTATCTCATAGGGCTTTTCTGAGGATTGAATAAGTTAAAAGACATAAATCACTTAGAATTATGCCTGTCTCATAGTAAGCATAGTCGAAGTGTTAGTTATATTGATCTGAGGTAATTACTAAAGAAATTAGTCAAAAAAATTTTTAACCGAATGTTAAATTAAGTGTTCTTTGCTTTTCAAATCCCCCAAGTCTCTTTAAAAGCACAAGTTGTGCTTGGAAAAAAATAAGTATTTAGTCCTCATGTCTCCAGTTTCTGTCAACACCACTGATCATCGAGCAGGCAACTTCTTTATAAACAAATACTGGGTGCTATTTTGTAAAAATTATTTCCAAAAATACTTACAGCTAAATAATTCAAGTTGGAGGTTTTCCTTTTAAAATGGAACTGTTAGACTTTTAAAAGATCACAGAAAATATCAGATTTAATTTAATTATACTTATATTGCCAAAATTATTTTCCCAATAAATGGATTTTATTCCATCATGCTCTAGCTTGTAATGGCTGCTGTCTTTGTCCAGCTACCCAAAATGCTAACTGAAAAATGAACACTATCTTCAGTACCTTTCCAATTCACAAGTTGGAAACTATAAATCACTATACTTAGCATGTACTATATATTAAGTGCCTCTCTCTGGCCAAAAGAGTGCTGATTAACCCAGGAGATCAATTATGATTTCTATAGATTGCTGCTTTTATAAACCCGTTTTCATGTTAACATCGAAAGATCGTATTAGTTCTACTAGAATGGTAACATTTACATTTGTCACAAAGATATTTTTAAAATCTATTCAATTTTACATCATATAGTTTGCATATTTCTCTTGTGTAGGTTGATATATGCCCTCATACAGAGGCAGAAAAAAAATCTGTCCAAACCCTAACCATCACACACATCAGCTTCACAAATTGTTGACAGAGGAAACATGCCAGTGCCTAGATGGAGCGGGAGGGTGGCTTAGATCATTCACAATACAACATTTGTGGATCTCTGTTGGTGTTGGAGGGGTGGTAAAGGACCACAAGAGAAAGTAGACAGGCTTCTGTACACAAGGAACGTATCATCTTCGGAAAACAGAGATAGAGCAGCATGAAACTCATCCCAGTCAGAGCCATGAGAGCAGAATGAACACAACCCACTCAGCAAAAGCCCTGGCAAGTTCTCAGAAGCCAGGAAGACAGAAGTGGACCAAGAGCTACCACATGGTAGGACCAAATGAAAAGCCCAGGTCATGTGCCTGTGCAAAACCAGGAGCCACCCAGACCAGGTGAAAACCAAGGGGAGTGCCATAGAGAAATACAGAAGCATAGCCCACGTCATAAAGGCAGGCACCCATACGAAATCACTGGAGGCACCAAAACGAACGGACTATATTTTTGCAGTAATATTGGCAAACATTAAAGGAAATACCACTTAATTTCAAAAACATGCTTCTAGGACACATTAGAAATGTGTGTTCATGTCTTCATCTCCAACCCGCATGCCTCAGTAGCTCATTTCTTCTTCTTAGCTTGTTTTAGATTTGCAGGAAAAACTGATCAAACATGTGAGGCATTGTTAAAAATGTATGAACTTATCTACAAAACTGAATTTAATGATGTAAAGTGAAAGAACAAACGTGTCTTTCAGTAAGTGGATGTGGTGTTAAAACTCTGCTCCAGAACTATAATATTTATAACCCATCATGACATTTTTCAGAAAATTTTATAGCAGGTGAGAAGTCAGTTATTACCAACAAAAACAGCATGGCAGGATTTATTGTGCCTCCAATTCAGTTTGTTTCAAGAAGTATTGATTGAGCGCTACCTTATGGCAGGCCCTGAGGAAAGCGAGGTGGGAAACACAGCAGTGAAACAGACATGACTAGCATCTTCTGCAGTTACCACGGCATGGGGTACAAAGGAGACAAGAGTTCAGAATAAGGAAAGATCACTTCTCTCTGGGGGACAGGGCATAATTGGAAATGTTTTCATGATGCAATTAACATTCCAATTACATCTGAGATGGCTTATGGGATGTTGAGTCAGAGAAATGAAGAAAAGAGCCATTGAAATGCAGGGTCTGCCCTACAGGAAAGAGGTACGGAGAGCATTTGAGAATTAGCATGGAGTCCAACCTGACTTGAACACAAGATCTGAGTAAAGCCGAAATGAGAAGTAAAACTGGGAAGTTAACAGACAGTTTAAGATTTTAGACTTCCTCTCACTGTCCGTGGAAATCCATTGAAGATTTTTAAATGGGGAGAAGTGAGTATGGACGCTGTACTTTGGAAATACCAATATGGTGGTGTGTGTAGACTCAGGGAACTATCATTCCCCAGGGTCTTTGGAATTGTATTTGGCATTTTTGTTTGTCCCAGTGACTGTGGAGACACTACTGATGTTCATGCAGGGTGGAGGTCATGGATGTGAGACACCCTGCCATGTGCAAGAGTTCTGGAAAACAAAGAACTAGCCCAGCCCAAATTGTAGCAGTACCCTTTGGGAGACACTGGTAGAGAAAGGAAAGACTTCAGCCGGTGAGACAACTGCAGTAATCCAAGCAGCGGGTGATCACCTGAGCCAGGGTGGTAGTAGTGGGAATGGAAATGAAGAGTCAAATGTAAGAGATCTTGAAAAGAGGACAGAACCAACGGGTCCTATTTGTGATAGGAAATGTGATGGAGGAAAATGCCGAGGTTTTGAGCCTCAGGGACAGGAGCAATCGCAAGAATTTGGACTCTTACAGAAATTCAAAAATCAAAATCTAAAAAATCAGATCCAAAACCCTGCATCAGCATAACCTCCTATGATTTGCCTTTCCTCACACAGGAGAATCAACCCCCTACCCCATCCTCTCCTGCGGTGCTGCCTCTGGTTCTTCATTGCTTTATGCAGCCCATGCCAAGCAGCTCTCCCTACTCCATGTCATGTTTTGTATTCACGCATGGTCCTGGCCCACAAGTGCTCAGTCAATGTTCCTTTAACTATATGGAGCTTTCTGCTCTTTAAAGTGTCTAATACAGCCGGGCGAGGTGGCTCACACCTGCAATCCCAGCACTTTGGGAGGCCAAAAAGGGTGAATCACCTGAGCTCAGGAGATTGAAACCAGCCTGGGCAACAGGACAAAACCCTGTCTGTACAAAAAATACAATTAGCTGGGCGCAGTGGTGTGCGCCTGTAGTTCCGGCTATTCTGGAGTCTAATGTGGGAGGATCACTTAAACCCAGGAGGTGGAGATTGCAGTGAGCCATGATCTTAGCACTGCACTCCAGCCTGGGCAACAGAGCAAGAGTCTGTTTAAAATAAAATAAAATAAGATGAATAAGAGATGTAATAGTAAACACTCACAAAGCTTTAATGGCCCCACACTGCTCAATCTTCCTGGGCTCGTCATATAGCATCTTCATTGTTTTAGAAATGTGATCTGGCTATAACATCATTGCTTCGACAGTTAACTTATGGAAAGTATTTTAATTAGAAATTCACAAGCTTCAAGCCAAAGAAAAGCATAAAAGAAGCACAGAGCAAGTGAGTGGGGAGCATGATGAGCTGGTTGCTTTGGCTACAGAAATCTCAGGAAACCACCTGGTGGAAGTTGGCTGACAAATATCTGTGAGAAGCGAAGAAATTCCATTCTCATGCCACAAGACACCTGGAATACTTCACTTTTCTCAAGTATGAAAATCTTCATTCCACATGCCCAAGAAATGCTTCAAAAGAAGTAATAATGATATTTGGAAATGTTTCTGTGTTCCCACCTGGAGTTCTTTTGGCTATTCAGCAGCCTTTGGAAATAAGAACTGAAACTGAAGGCCAGAGAGAATGTTTTAAAGTCAAATTTAAGTGTATAATATTTAATTTCCTAATCAATTTCTCTCTAGGGTTAAACTGTATATAGTGAGAAAATAGTCATTGCTATGGCTGCTGTAAAATAGACAAGTTTACAAACTCACACTAAGAGAAGTCTGGTGGTTTCTCCAAAGCAGAGCTACCCTATGACCCAGTAATTCCACTCCTAGGTAGGCCCTCAGGAAAAATTAAAACATAAGTCCACACAAAAACCTATATACAAATGTTCATAGCAGCACGTTTGATAATGGCCAAAAAAATGGAAATAATCCAAATGTCTATCACCCAATGCATGGATCAATAAAATGTGATATATCCACATAATTAATCCCCACAATTAAATATTATTCAAGAATAAAAAGGAATGAAGCACTGATACATGCTACAGCATAGATAAACCTTGAAACATTATGCTAAGTGACAGAAGCCAATCATTAGGAAAAAAAATAAAATATAGCCGGGCATGGTAGCTCATGCCTGTAATCCCAACATTTTGGGAAGCTGAGGCAGAAGGATCGCTTGAAGCCAGGAGTTCAAGACCAGCCTGGTCAACATAGCAAGACACCATCTCTACCAAACAAAACTAAAAATTAGCCAGGTGTGGTGGTGCACCCCTTTAGTCCCAGTCACTCGGGAGGCTGAGGCGGGAGGACCTCATGAGCCCAGGAGTTCAAGGTTGCTGTGAGCTATGATTGCACCACTGCGCCCCAACCTGGGTGATTGAGTGAGAGAGACCGTATCTCTTAAAAAATTAATTAATTATTTATTTTTTAAAAAACAAAAAGCTAACATATTGTATGATTCCATTTACATGAAAATTCCAGAACTGGCAAATCTATAGAAACATAAAGTGGATTTGTGGTTCTCTAAAACCGAACGAATTAAGAGGAAATGATGGATGACTACAGGTGGGAGGTGGGTATAAGATTTCTTTTTTTAGGTGATGGAAATATTCTAAACTTGATTGGGGTGAAGGTTGCACAATTCCATCAATATGCTAAAAATCAATAAAGATGGGTGAATTATGTAGTATGTGAACTGTATCTCAATGTTGGGTCTTTTTAAATCACACTAAAATATTTTCTTCAACATGGGATGAGAGCAGAAAGGGTCACCATGGTTTTTGAGGCATTTTATTTTTGTTTCCATTTTCTGAAAAGGCATGCTGTGCATCTAAATAGCACTTCATCTCTTTGTCTTGGACTAGCATGGGCTCAAACATCAGACAGCATTCATGGATGGATGAATGAATGAATGAATGAATGGAAGAACATCCAACAAAGTCCTGAGAAGGTGCTTTGGGACAGCACAGCAAGGAAGGAATACTCACAGGAAGCCCCCTGGGTCCTCGGGGTCCCACCTCTCCTGGAGGCCCCTGTTGGCCCTGTTATGAGGAAGGAAGGTAGAAAAAAAGTTAACGCATACTGATTACAACAGGTTAGAATTTGGGGAGAGGTAAAATGGTGTCTTACCGGTTTGCCTGAATTTCCCATCGGACCAGGCTTCCCTGGAGCACCTGTACTACCCTAAGGGTAAAATGCAACATTCAAAGTAACTCATGCTGAAGTAAGCATAATCATCAATCTGCCTTACCCAGACTGGGTATCTCTTACATTTGAATAGCATTAATTCCCTGCTTTCACACTGAGAACCTGGGAATGTACAGAATCTCTTTCCTGTTAGATACATCAAAATTCTTTAGATTCAGGATATTGTCTGTGAGTCTAAGAAATATATTACAGGTCCAATGTCAAACAATCAGCGGTTTTAGCCTTCATTTAAGGGGATCCTCTTCAATTATAGGATTTTTCTTTCTTCACAATAATAATAATATATGTCTTTCCTTTACCATTTCTACCTCCAATATAATTCTTTGACTCTTTTTATCTTACATTAAACTATTGAAATTATTAAGAATCCAACCAACATGGGGAAATAGGATGTGCTGCTGAGAAAGCCCCACCAGCAAGCTCTAGGGAAAGCACATGTCTGGAGACGCCCTCTCCACCATCAATCTCTTGTGCAGCTCAGGATGCTGCAGACCTCTGTGATTGGAGGGTTGCAGCCTGGTACTCTAATAGCGACCAATCTCTACATTATTCACCTTTTATCTCTTTTCTTCTCAAGCAAAGCTATATTTTATCCCTTAAAATTTTTTCCACCTATTGTTTTTAACTGCTTACATTTTTGTTTTATGTAGGTCAATCAGAATGTGAAAAAAATGCCTAGTATCTTTTTAGTTTAGCTGAATCATCCTAATAATAGTCTCTGACACAAGTTCTGCGGCTTAGCAGTATCTTCCTTATTTTAGGTAGTAAGGAACAATAAAATTTTCTGTTTTATACTGGCAAAGGATGACATTTTCATTAAGGAAATCTAATAAGCAGCATTTTATCAAAGTATGCTTTCTGTAGTTAGGAAAAAGATTAGTATTTGAAGCCTTAACACTTTTACTTTTGTATCTCTCCCTAGGGCCAAATATAAAATAAAAGACATGCTGAAAGTATTAAAAATTATAAATATGTTAGTAAATAATAAAGAAATTAAGAAAAATATTAATTTAAATTTTAAAATATTTTACCTTTTCACCAGCAACACCCTTTGCACCAGGAATTCCAGGTACACCCTAAAAGAATACATACACAATGCGAGTTTAATCACTTCCTCTGAGAATCCATGAGATGCCAAGCCCACTGCACACTGCAGGGAGGCTGAGGGAATCATGGCAACCTCAAAGCTTTAATGTGAGGAAGATGCTTCCTAGTTCCCAAACCCTGCACAGTCATTTATAGAACTACCCACAGTTTAGAGGGCATGACTTTACTATATCTGGCTTGTTAAAGCTAAATGCCCTTAAAGCAAATCTTGTCTTTAAACTAAAGTTACTTTTCAAGGACAAACTTCCCAAATTAGAATCCAGTACCATTTTCAGGTCAAGAGGAGCTCTAATAGGCAGGACAGAGACTACAGGCTTGTGACATGGTTTCATGTACGGAGTAATAAAATAAGACCTCTCAAAAATGTTGGGCTTTGTAGTAGAAAAACGAAATGGTAGGAAGATGCTGGGTCTAACTCAGATTTGATATTATTGGGAGTGCTAATTTATCTGATTATTTAAAAAGCATTAGGTGTCATAAAAGATAGGGGGCCAGGCTTTGATATTACCAAGTATTCTTTATTAATTAGAAAGATTTGCCTCCAAAGAGCCAAGAATACACGTGGTACAATCCACATGAACTTCCAGACACATTAATGCAAGGAAACACCAATTTGAATGACTAAAAATAGTACATAATCCAAGGGGTCAACTGATCACACTCTCAGCACTCTTGTAGCTTAACCCTACTAAGAAGAACTTTAGAACTGGTTTAAAGTGGAATGAAATATACATAACCCTAGAGCTTAGGGTTAGTTAAAAAATATATTAAAAAGACTGAGTAAACTAAAGACAGAAAAGGAATCCAAACCATAAAATTAAAGCCTATTATTTACAGTTATTACACAAATAGCTATTCAGAGAACAAGTATATAAAATACAAATGTAAATTGTAAAAATGTAAAAGTAAAACATCGTATCTTCCCCAGAACTTATCAAATTAGGTAGCATGTCTCTCCCCAAAATGTATATCTTGAAAACATGTATATAAACCAATTAACATGTAAAGAATCAAATACTTACTGGTAACCCCTGCAATCCTGCATCACCAGGAGGCCCAGGTTTTCCTGGTTCACCCTGCAAAAAAAGCTTTTATCACATGATTGAACCTGTATGAACTGCTGTATCACTTTTAAGAAAGGGAGGAGCACAGACGTTTTAAGTAAAAGGATTGTCCCAACAGCTGACTTTACATGCACTTTTATAAAGTGACTTAATTTAGGGTGAGGGAGTAGGGTGGGAAATAGGACATAATTCGACCAAAACGCACAGTCTCTCTCAACCTACTTTCATCAACACGGTAATTTTACTGAGTTCCTGAAACCAAGCAAATAATTATACTATTCCAACAAATATTTCATACTTGACACTTGATTCAAAAATTAAAGGAAGGGAAAAAGCCAAAGCTAGCTAAATAAATATTTTGGTGATTTAGTAATGGAAATGTTGCGCTCAGTTGGCCAGGGCAGAGGCAGTCCCACTCACTCTTGGACTAAATTACACAGCCTACCTTTGTTCCAGGCATTCCAGGGATCCCATCACGGCCATCCACACCTGGCAAACCCTAAACACACACAAAGCAACATACTGTCTCTTACATACAGTCACATTCTTTTTCCCTTCATTATTTTCTAAAGTTTTATTGCAAGTCAATGATCACTGAAAAATGTGCTTGATGACTACAGCTCAGGACATACCGTGTCTCCTTTGGGCCCAGGGAGACCAGGAATTCCTCTAGCACCTTGAGCCCCCTGCAGGGCGGAAGAGAAAGAATAGATAAAACATGTTCAGTTATCATAATACTTAGACATGTCAAAGAGATCAGCATAATCAGCAGATGACACTGAAAAGCAGGAGGCTTAGAGTGACGAATTTAAACTCACTCTCTCTCCTTTGGGACCTGCTTCTCCTGGAGGTCCTCGCTGTCCTTGATCACCCTGTATGAAAATAAAATTTGTTAATATAAGCAAAAGTTACTTATTAATCAACTTTTAAAAATTAGAAAGCATCATCCGTGTCACCCAACTATTGGTCTTCCACCACAGTGGTTTTGCTCTATCAAGGAAGTCTAGATGAAGAAATTTTTCTATAAAAATGGCATTGTCTCAAAAATGGATATTGCCATAGAGATAACTAAGACTTGACTGTCTTTTGTTTTCCCCTTAAATGCATTATGCCTCTGTGTTCTTGCGTGTAACATATAATGGCTCCATGCAGTGGATTTCGACATCAGTAACTGCATGTACATATCAGCTAACTTCATTGACTGTTATAGAGGTTTGAGGTTTGGATTAGTTGCCAATCTTTCCCTCATATTATTTAATCCCATAGTCAATATTAGTGATTTCTGTCGAAGTGATCTAGCTAATGTTGATATATGCTACAGATGGTAATAGATAAGAGGCTGTGTCTTCCTAAAATACAGTTTTTGTTGAGTTGCTTAACTCTAAAACCTCAAATGGCTCCCTATTGCTACTGGATCTGTTCAAATGGCTCAGGTTGGCATTAAACATTCTCCATGATTTAGTTCTACCTTATTCATCCAATCTCATCTTTTCAACCAAACTTTCAACTCCAGGCAGTGACAGCCCCTAGGACAGCACACATATCCCATCACCACCAACGGTGCCACCCCTGTACTTTGCTGCCTTTCCTGCCCACAGGCTTTCAAACCAACCTCCCCCTCAGGTCCTCTTACATGGATGACATCTATCCTATGCTTTAGCATTTGATCTTGTATAGTTTATCATTGAGTTACTTTCTGTCTTTCCCATTGGAACACAGTTGGAAATTCTCTTTGACAGTTGGAAATTCTCTCTTTCTTATATCTTTTCTACTTTTTATGTGGCATATTCAGTTATCAATGGATGGCTTCTTTGTCTATTTCCCTCAAAAAACAGGCTTGAGGAAATCTAAAATAATGACACATGGACATATGGCAATCAAAATGTGGAATAATGAAGTCAGAAACCATAGAAAATGAAAAATATCAAATGGGCAAGAAACTAGAAATGAGATAGTTACTGAGACTCAACGCATCCTGACAACCAAAGAAAAGGAAAACACAGCAAACATAAATACTTAATAATTTGGCTTAATCTGTGAAGAAAAAAAAATCATATCACGTCAGAAGAACATTTCTATGTACCCAAGAAAGATACTTGTCTTAATTAAATTTAAATTTAAACATATACATAAAAATTGTCCATTTTTCCACTTTAGTTATTCACATGTAAAGAATACTGCACACATATGCATACATAGCAAAAAAAAAAGTCTATCATTGGGCTTTGTGGAAGGAAAATCACTTACAGGTGCACCAGGAAGACCCTGAGGCCCAGGTTCGCCATCTAAGCCCCGAGCACCCTGCAAAAATCAAGACAGTGGAAAAAACCGAGATCAGTCATGTATGTTAAAGGAAGCATCCACCTTTCTAAAGACATGTAGTAGCCAGATGAAAAGGAGGTTTTATGCCTGTAATACAAACAGTGATCCCTGAGGAGTAATTACTCAGGCACCTCAGGTAAAAAAACACTTGTTTACATCTACTCAGCATACCAACTGTACTTAAACACAATCTTTGATGCCACCCTGTTTTTTTTTTGTTGTTGTTGTTGTTGTTGTTGTTTTGAGACAGAGTTTCGCTCTTGTTGCCCATGCTGGAGTACAGTGGTGTGATCTCGACTCACTGTAACCTCCACCTCTCAGGTTCAAGCAATTCTCCTGCTTTAGCATCCTGAGTAGCTGGGACTACAGGCGCATGCCATCACGCCCCAGCTTATTTTTGTATTTTTAGTAGAGACAGGATTTCACCATGTTGGCCAGGATGGTCTCGATCTCTTGACCTCATGATCTGCCTGCCTTGGCCTCCAAAACAGTGCTGTGATTACAGGCGTGAGCCACTGCACCCGGGCAACTCTGTGTGTTTTAAGTTAACACTGCACCAATTCTCAGTTGCTGACATGAGCTAAACACACAGGTGCTTATTAATAGATCGGTAAATCTATTAGAAGAAGTTTGGTAGCTACTCTCAGGGTTCTTAACATTTCTACAGAAATTCATTAACTGCCAGGCGGGCGGATCACATGAGACCAGGAGTTCGAGACAGCCTGACCAACATAGCAAAACCCAGTCTCTATAAAAATACAAAAATTAGCCGGGTCTGTTGGCACATGCCTGTAGTCCCAGCTACTGAGGAGGCTAAGGCAAGAGAATCACTCCTCCCAGAGGAGGAGATTGCATTGAGTGGAGGGAGCACCACTGCACTCCAGCCTGGGAGACAGAGTGGGACCCTGTCTCAAAAGCACACACAAAAAATTTATTAACGGTGAAGGCCATGGAGCCACTCTAAGAACAACTGCTATACTCTGGTGCTGCCACACTGTGAAAGGGATTTCTGGGATTCTGGATCTCCCACCAAGATCTGGAATAAGAAGTCCAGCCATGTGATTCATGGAAGGAATTACAGGAAGGACCTTAGTATACCCTCTCCCATCCTAGACAGATATTAGGTTCAATTCGCATAAAGTAACCAACCTATTTTCTCAAGAACAGATCCACTTTACCAAGTGATGACATAAGAATGACTCAGAGCTTTATAAATCTAATTATCTTGAAATAATCTCTGATGTGCCTAACGTATTGTACACTATCACCTCTTTATTTTCATCATGAGAATCAAAATGTGATCTTAAGATCTTAAAAAGTGTTTTTAGTGCTATCTGCATGTATGTATGCTATCTGACAAAATATAACCCCTGTCTTTCTTTTTCTTATCTACTAAGTGAATAAAAAGGCATAATGAGGCAGCCTTCTAATGAACCAGGTTGAGATGTGAAGATGATAAAATAAATGAAAAACAATCAAGAGTACTGGATAGATGTCAGGCCAAGAAATCAAGTGTCAAATTTGAATCAAGTGTCAAATCAAGGAAACTAGGTGGACAGCATGTATAGTAAGAATTAAAAATTAGAAAATCCGTGATAGAAGCTTCAGACATAGGTAGAATCAAAGCACTCAACTGAAGCAGAGGTACCAGAGAGCCCTGAAATTCTTTGATCCCTGAAAAGTAGGACAGAGCAAAAGGCATTCTACATTCACCAGAGAAGAAGAGATTTTGAAGACCTGACAAAGACCTTGAATTTATCACTCACCTTGCATTACAAGAGCAGAACCCAACCTTTGCATTATAGAAATGGCTTTGATGCACTCTCTCTCTCTCTCTTACTGCTGTTCAGCATGAGCTTAGACTCAAACTGCTGTTACTAGGTAACAACTCTATGGGTCTGAGTTCACAAGAAGAGCTTTTTTTTTTCTTTCTTTCTTTTTTAAAGCAATTTGACAGAACTCAGAGGAAATGAGAAGTTTGAAAAATACCAAACAGAAAAATATCTCAAATGAAGACCATATCAAGAACAGTAACTGGTTTCAAAGTGAGGGGTCACATATTCTAGGGGATGATTTAAATCCAGAAAAAATGAAGGTATCAGCAGCTCTGAAATAAATGGGATCTACTATCTAATAAAAGAAAAGATACACACTGAATGTTACTTAAGGTAACATAAATATAGAAATATGAATGCATCTAATATGTTTTACAAACACAAAGTTTTCAGAAAAGAAATATTGATCGAAAAAAATGGATAAGGAAAGCAGGCAGAATGAAAATACCTAGAAGTGACAAAGAGCCTGGAAAGAAAACATTAAATTGACAAAAAAAGTTGATAAATAAGCCTGATCCTTCATTCACCAAGCTGTGCATCTCTTTTTTAAAAAGAAAAATTTAATTTCATTTATTGAGCATGTACAATGTACAATGCATTATTCCTTAACTGTTAATAAAAGGCTCTGTGCTGGTGGTGGAACTGACACCAATTAGCCATAGAGGTTATAAAGAGAATGAGGTCAGGGTCAGAAGTGGTGGTGGGAAAAGATGCTTTTCGTATTTTCTGAAGCCTATAAATTAACTTTCCTAACATTCTTTCCAAGAAGTGGTAACCACTTTCTCAAAATCTGATAGAGAGGCTAACCACATCCCTACACACATGCCAAGGAAAACACTTCTGAATGCATCATGATGATTCTGTGATGATAATCACTGAGCTAAGCACTGCCTGTCCTTCATCCTCCACCAATGGCAATACCTCATCCTTCTAATGCCATCTCCTTCATGGACCCTCTCAGTTTTCCTATTAAGATTAGCTCTGCTTCTGCTGCACTCCATCATACCACTGGCCCTCAGATTCATGTCTCTTTTGCTTACATTGTAGTTAACTATCTACTTATTTGTCTCGCCCAATAAATAACCGACTTGATAAAGGTCTTACTCCCCTTGGAATCTCTCCAGCAGCTTGCAGAGTGCCTTGGTATGGAAGTGCTGGGAGAATCTGGTTTCTGAGACAGGTATAAGGGCAGGCTAGTGTCCTCCAGCCATAAGTGTATAACCCATGCTAAGGGCAGGGCTCATGGATCAGCTTGCAGGTGGGTCACTGGAGGCCCCAGTGTCTTTGGGGATGTCCTGCCTTGGCTTACCGCTCATTTTCCATCCTCCCTGTCTTTGTCTTGCCTGACCAGAAGCACTCCAGGCACTGTGCCAGTGGTATCAATGCTAACTGCTGATCATGACAATGAGGTAAAATGTAAAAACCTTGTTTACTCTGATTTACTCAATATAATTTAAAATAGATTAATACATGGCAAATATCATGCATACTGCTCATTCCTGTTATCTGTGCTTACAACATAATTGCGAAAACCTCATCACACATCTACAAAGCATCATAAAATGTCATGTTGTTAGACTGGGTGCAGTGGCTCATGCCTGTAATCCCAGCACTTTGTAAGGCCAAGCTGGGTGGATTACCTGAGGTCAGGAGTTCAGGACGAACCTCACCAAATGGTGAAACCCCATCCCTACTACAAAATACAAAAATTAGCTGGGTGTGGTGGCAGGCACCTGTAATCCCAGCTACTCTACTCGGGAGGCTGAGACAGGAGAGTTGCTTGAACCCGGGAGGTGGAGGTTGCAGTGAGCTGAGATTGTGCCATTGCACTCCAGCCTGGGCAAAAAGAGTGAAACTCCTTCTCAAAAAAAAAAAAAAAAAAAGAAAAAAAGAAAAAAAAAAGTTGTTGAATAAAAAGCTTTGTTTAAATAGCCAGAATTTTAAATATTTAACACATTTTGATATTATATTATTGTCATCACCATCTTACTTTTTCCCCTTTGTCTCCAGCTATGCCGGTGATGCCTCGCAAACCCTGGGCTCCCTGGAAATGTAAAAAAGAGAAGCGAATTATTTTAGTTGAAGCAAAGCTTTTTAAAATCTCATCACAAAAGCTGATCTAGAAAATGGAGATTATCATAACCAAAGGTAATACTAAGAAATAGTGACAATATATAGACAAACATTTCTAGTTTAGAAAGTCCAGGGAGAATTCTTCAGATCGTAAACATTTTTATAAAATTCTGAAGTCTTACACAAAACTGGAGTTGACAAAAAAGTAAATATCAGCATAAGAGAAATTGTGATAATATGTTTGACTTACCTTTTAACTCATATATAGAACTGATACTATTATTCCCACTTCCTTCATGGCATGTAGCTTGGTGACATGTAACATGATTTTAAACCTTGAAATAATTTTTTCCCACCAGTGGACACCATCAAAAGTAGTAGTTTCCCAGGCTAGCCCACGAAAGCCTATAACCGCGCGGTGGCTCACGCCTGTAATCCCAGCACTTTGGGAGGCCGAGGCGGGCGGATCACGAGGTCAGGAGATCGAGACCATCCTGGCTAACACGGTGAAACCCCGTCTCTACTAACAATGCAAAAAATTAGCCGGGCGAGGCGGCGGGCGCCTGTAGTCCCAGCTACTCGGGAGGCTGAGGCAGGAGAATGGCGTGAACCCGGGAGGCGGAGCTTGCAGTGAGCCGAGATCGCGCCACTGCACTCCAGCCTGGGCGACTAAGCGAGACTCTGTCTCAAAAAAAAAAAAAAAAAGCCTATAACCTAGAAAGGAGGTGGAGCCTCCATCAACCCCTTGTAGTCACTATTCATGATACCATTCTTATGAGGAAAGGCATTCTGAATTCCAACTTGGGGCAATAGGAACCTATCGTAGGCATAAGAGTGGATAATCCTAAAAACGAGGGGCTGAGTGTGATTTCTAGGATCTCTTTCAATACTGAAATGTTACCATTCTGGACTCTCTGGTCCCATAGTAGGAGGGATCCAAAAATCGATCCTGGAAGGAGTGAGCCTGGGAATACCATTGGAAGCAGAGGAGGGTGGATGTTCCACTAGGAAAGTGGGGGTAGCTACTTCTGGACAACCTGCTAACTGTCCCCATTGGCTTAAGATAAAGGAGCTCTAGGCCAGCCATTTCTCTCTTCTTCTCACTTGGAGAAAAGGGGGCAAGTCCATGACCAACTCTTCATTCAGACCAGTCACAGATTCTATGTAGATCTGTCAGGAATGACCTCCAATTCAAATACGCAAGATGATCCAGTTTAGGATATCCATTTAGAATATCGAGTGAGATGTGGCCATATCAGATGAAAGCTGCTCTTTCTTGTATAGCTCATTTCCTAGCTCTAAAGTTATTTCTATAAAAAGAATATTTGGGTCAATAGCAACGACACAAGAATACCACATATTGTCTCTTGAGGTGTCTAGTTTGAAGAACAGAGCTTTCTCTAAATATTCCAAGAAGCATATTTTTTAAAGTTGTGCATTACTTTATATTTGTGCATGTACATTTAAAAAGTACATGCTTTTGAAAATTTGGCATATCTACTCCCAAAGAGCAGAAGGTCATCAAGCACTAACAGATATCTCCCAATGGACCACTTGAGCCACGCAGCACCCAACATAGATTCTTAATCCCTGTAAACACTGTTTTAGAATGTTGTTTGCAAAATCCTGTTTTGAGAATCTTTGGGAATGGCTTTTATAAAAAAAAAAAAATTTAAATCCCTACCAAATTTTCATCAGATTAAAAAAAAGCATATGTCACTTACACCATGTATCCCTATCGCCCACCTGCGAAACACAGTCCAGCTCTTAGTGTCTCAAATGGCAAACACTCAGGGGAGGGCAAACTTCTGAAACAAACACGCTGGACACCACAGATTCCCTGAAAGTTCTCATGTGGCTTAAAAGCAGAGACCATTTCTTCCAGATCCTCTGACTTACTTCCTTTAGCTTAATTTCCCTTACACTTTAAATGCCCTTAAACACTAATCTGTGCAGCTCCTTGAACCCTTTTTAAACAGCCAGTCCTGTGGAGAAGAGCAGAGCAGGCAAAGGGTGTTCCTGTGTTTGTCTTCAACTCTTCAGTTTCTAAGAATAGTACCTGAGCTAGTCTTTTACATAGTCTATGCCCTGGCTAGCTGCAATGTTAAATTAATAGTCTTCAATTATTATTTCTGAAATTGTCATTACTCATTTTAACAAGAAAAAGGTATAACAACTCCTTTTTAATGTAATACAAAAGTAATGCAAATTCTGATTTAACAACATCTGAAACTGAAGTTTGATGATGCCCCAAGTCTTACTGTGAATATTATTGCGGAAATCTGCTAAAGCACAAGGGACCAACTTTTTATTAAAAGACATGATATGAGCAATTAAGAATGTTTTAATTAATTATAATGATTACATACTGGAATAAGCTACATTAATCCAATAAATGATATACCTACTGCATATTTAGAATACACAAAATTTTCTCATTATATCTTGTGATAATACAATAGAACATAAAAGATATGTATCATCCTCTTGTGCTTAGTATTTGCTTTTCAATTGCTTGGACCTGAAATCTGGTAAATGAATGTATGTAATTATAGGTAGAATTTTTCTGTTGAAAAAAGTGCTACAATATATAATGAAGACCCTCTCCTATTTTGAAAAAGTACTTATCCCCCAATGCTGGCATAGTAGAAAAATAGAGGACACCAAGTTCATGTAATGCTATTCATCCAACTGCTAAATAGAAAATATTCCAACAGTCATGGAAGAAAAAGGAATATTTACATATCCTAGTTAAATATTTTTTAAAAAATACTTTACTGGAGGTCCTTGAGCTCCAACTTCTCCCAGTTCTCCCTGGTCACCTTCTTCACCCTTAAAAAAAAAAAAAAAAAAGCAAAGAAAAGCATATCAAAGGTTATTCTAGCAAATGAACATAGAAATAGGCTTGGTCTAACTCAGTATGTTTTAAGTTCACTTGGTGGCTCCTGAATTATTCTACTTTCTTAAATTATTTTATATGGGCAGTCCAAATTAATTATAGAACATTCAGAAAATACGGAGAAGTATACATATAAAAAGTCACCTGAATACAACCATTTAACTATAAATACCAGTAACATTTAGATGTTATCCTTTCAAAGTTTTTCTGAAGTGGGGAAGGAGGAAGAGAGACAAAGATACCAAGAAGAAGACAGAGAGAGAGAGAGAGAAAAGTTACTCATTTATGTTCCAAGTGTGTGTCAAATGGGGGGGATGTATTATTAGAAAAATGTAATTATACTATGAAAACTTTTTCATAAACTACAATATTTTTTCATTGTGATTTTTATTTTAGCTTTTCTTATTATAATTTTTGCACTATATACAATATTTTAATGCAAATCAGCCATTTCTTTTGTGGGTTATACCTTTAATGTCACTCATAGAAAAGCCTTTTCCACTCCAAAAATACACATTTATTTATATTTTTGCTCTAGTAATGTTGTAACTTCTTACGTAGACATCTCTAATTATCAGTAATTTGTTTTGATGTAAAACAAAACATAGAAATCTTTTCTTTTTTCTCTTACTGGCCACTCTTCTAATAATAGATTCTCTCCACACAGGTTTCAAAATTCATCCTTAACATATGCTATATTGTTATTGGCTCTAGACTTTGATTCTGCTCTGCCGATCTATTATATGACATTGCCAATACCACAACATGTTAATTACTGAAATTCTATAATACATTTTAATCTTAGGTAAGGAGAATTCCCTTATCTGTATTTTTCATTTATAGTTACTCTTATTTTTTAGATTTCCTAAATGTTTACTCTTCCAAATCAACTTTTGAATCATTGGGCAGATCTTTACAGAGTCTACTTGCTTTGTACTAGGACTGTATTAAATTAATAGAGTAATATGGCAAGAGTTAAAATCTTGACAATATTGAAATCATTTATCTTGATTTTTTAAACAAATTATGAGAGTCATACATATTGGTTTTAGCCTCATAATTATATTCAGATTATATTTCACTAGAATCTATAACTGACAGTGGGAAGAGGCAGTCCCAATGGGAAAGCCAGAGAATTAGCTAGTTCTTGGCATGGATAATCATCACATATGCCTAATTAAATGCTACTTCTATTTCCCTACAAAAATATAAAACTAGATACAAAACAGCAGTGATTGATATGTCCACTGCAATTTTTCCATAACTAGGTACAGGATATTTTCCATAGATTCTCCATAAACTTTGGAGTCATATATTTGAATTATTTCACCTACAAGTGAAAACCACACAACTAATCCATAATCTGGAAGTTAAATGACAAATTTAGGAGTAGCAATTTATTATCATTTCACTATGATTTTTGCATAAGTATTGACCTGCTGTATAATGTTACTAATACCACATTTTAATTATTGAAATTTTACTATTCATTCCTATATTCATAAACAGTTTTTAAGATCTTCATTAACTAATTTGTAGGGTAAAATTCAAGACAAATTTGTGAATTTGAATCCAAACTTCAGGCCTCCAAGCTCTTACCATTCTGTTTTCAGTTTCAGTTCAGTCTATCTGCTCACCCTTTCAAGGTTCATTCTGCAATGAGCTATGGCCATCCTATTAATTTTCAAAGACATCACTTACACTTTCAAGTGACACTAAAATGTAAAATAAAGAAATTTTCAACAACTTTCTAAGTAAATTTTGGCCAATTATTTGACATGCCAAAAAAAATTGTAGGTTTTCCACTGAACACCAAACCAAATTTGAGAATCTAGATAATTAACCTGTTTAAATATTAAAAAGACCAGTTTCATGTGAAAAGTGGAAAGGCATCTGGATTAACAGCTCCATCTCCAAATCCTGTGGGATGGGGAGTGAAAGTTCTCCAAAGGAAAGCATCACCAAAAGAAGGAGAAAAGGATACAAACATCAAAAATAACAGAAGTCTACTACATCAGCTTTACTGCATAGAATACCTCATGAATATCTTTTGATGTAATTTAATATTTGTACACACTTGTTTTTTGTAGTTAACCAATACTCTATTATTATATTATATGGCTATGACATATTTAATTTAGTCCCCTGTGCTTGGACTTTCTTTTTTTTTTGGTTTCCGTGCCCCCAGTGCTCAGAATAACCATAGTACATAGCAGGTACTTTATATTTGTTAAAACTTTTAATGACAATTTTTAAGATTCAGTGGAAGAATGATCACACAGAGAAATTTCCAAAGCATTCGGTTTTTTTTCCTATTTTCTCCAATTTGATATTGGGAACCCAGCTGTTATATTTCAGATAAATAAAATGCCTTAACTATCACAGTCTATGTAATAAAAGACTTTAAAAATAAATGTCCAAACTGTAATAGGGTACAGAAAATTGGTCTATTTATCCTGATTATTTGAGGCTATTTAACAGACTGATTTTTAGCTAAGAAGTTCAAGCATATTAATGCCTGAAGACATTGATAAATTGCCCCTTCAGTTCTTGACTTCCAAAGAAAAGACTAGTCTTCTGTCACTACCCAATAAAGGGGTAGAAGGACATCGTCAACAAAGTCAAGAGGACCTGCGTTAATAAGAACTACTTGACTTTGTAAAATATTATCAAATTTACTGAGACAAAACGTACTATGCAGGAAGTCAAATTCTTAGATACTTAAAGATGACTTACACTAGTAGTTGAAAAAAAGGGCAAATAGGTGACCTTGCTTTAAATCCCAGCCTTGGTTTTTCTGCAGGGCATGCCAGCTGCAATGCAAATTGTGCTGTGGATTCTATTTCTATCCAGATAATAACATAAGTTATTACTAACCTCCCACTTACTCAAAATCTAGGTTATATTGAAACGAGGTCAGAAATAAATAGATAAATTGTTTCAGAACTTGAGATGAGAAGCTATAAGCCAATTACCAACTTCTCTGTTTGCTAGTCTCAGCAACACTTGTCATAAAATTTTACAAATGTCATAAAATTTTGTCTGGTGAAGTGGAACAACTATCTGAATAATGTTGGACTATCACAGCATCAAGGAAAAAAGCTGAGTGTGATTGATTTGAAAAGAAAAGAAAAGGTAGTGACACAGGAAAAAAATGAAAATGTCTGGTGCCTTATTTGTAAGTGTTTTTTGTAAATAAACAACTTTAGAATATGATGTTTAGTCAAATATTGATGCATCTGCTTAGAACTTATCAACCATTATTTGAAAAAGAAGGGCAACATATCATGGTTCATTATTTACTATAATTCCTAATTTCTTATAATGAAAGTGACCAATAACTCCTAATCACAATTTATCCACTAAATACCCATTCTCCTTACCTTGTGTCCTTGTCTTCCTGGTTCACCAATTTCTCCTTTAGCCCCTTTATGACCCTAACAAATGCAAAATAAATAATTGTCCTGAGTTTGGTACAGAAAGTGATCAGAAGGCTCATAAAGTGATCCTGCTTCCCTAAATCAATGCCAATGTATTACTAAGAAATGGTACTGTCACAAAGAAAATCAGTGCCTTGAATGACCTTAACAGCACCATGACTGCCGTATATAATTAATATCAGTTTTACTTAATAGAAAAACACTGCTCTAGAATAACAGACTCTTCATTACCTAGTTCACTGATACCTGCCTGTTATTTCCTAGTCCCTGTTTCTCCAACTTCCTCACACAGGTTAGGAGCATTAAGTCTTCTCTAGTTCTGGGAACTTAACCTTTCAGAAGTGACAGCCTTGACCAAGGCTATCCCCTGCCCTCTGAAGGCCGCTCTGAAAACCTTTCGGCCTCCTCCATTCCCACCCCCTTCCTGGTGGTGGAGGAAGGGCTGGTATAAGTGGACTTTCTCTGATGCACAACCTTCTGCCTCTTTCTGTGTACTTTTTGTTTGTTTGTTTGTTTGTTTGTTTGATATGGAGCTTCGCTCTTGTTGCCCAGGCTGGAGTGCAATGGCATGACCTCTGCTCACCGCAACCTCTCCTCCTGGGTTCAAGCAATTCTCCTGCCTCAGCCCCCCCAGTAGTTGGATTACAGGTGTGTGCCCCTATGCCTGGCTAATTTTGTATTTTTAGTAGAGACAGGGTTTCTCCATGTTGGTCAGGCTGGCCTTGAACTCCCAACCTCAGGTGATCCACCCGCCTCAGCCTCCTAAAGTGCTGGGATTACAGGCGTGAGCCACCGCGCCCAGCCTACTGTGTACAATGTTTAAGTGCAAAGGGAAAGCAATAAAGGGCAGTGGGTGAAAGCTGCATTGCATGAAAAGAAGATCCCTGTCTTTTCTTGTCAGGCCACCTGTCCTAAGCATGTGTGTGCTTTGGGTAGTAACAGGAGACAAAACTGTGAGACAAGCATTCCAAAATGAAAACTGTCAGAACTTTCACCCCTCAAAGAAGTCTTTTTGCAAAATAGGACACCTGTCCGGGCCTGAATCTTCTGCAGTTGAGGGAACCCACCAAAACTACCCTTAGAAAAACCCTAATGGAAAATCAGTGCCTTGGGGCCTTTCAGTTCACAGCAGAGCTCCATTGGTCTGGAATGTCTCAAAATCACTTTAGACTCAGAGACTAGAGAGAGAGAAAGCCATTTATCCCCAGAATGTGGTATGTATTTGCTTGTATGGAAAATTTTCAAGTAATTATGATGGCAGATAGCGAAAAATACTTTTGGAAAGTCTCTTTTCCTGACTATTTTGGGCAGTTTTTTAAATTTTTTTGTAACTAAAAGTTTTCAAATACATTATGTACACAATCCCCTCCAACTGCCCCACTACTCACTATCTCCCTTAATAGGAAGCACTTTTTTTTTTTTTTTTTTTTTTTTGAGACAAGGTCTCATTCCACCACCCAGGCTGGAGTGCAGTGGCACAATCACAGCTCATTGCAACCTTGACTTCTCGAGCTCAAGTGATCCTCCCACCTCAGCCTCCTGAGTAGTCAGGACCACAAGTGCACGCCACCATGCCTAGCTAATTTTTTATTTTCTGTAGAGACAGGAGTCTCCTGCTGTTGTCCCGGCTGGTCTCAAACTCCCGGGTTTAAGCAGTCCTCCCACCTTGGCCTCCCAAAGTTCTAGGATTACAGGCATGAGCCACTACACTCAGCCAGGAAGCAAACGTCTGAATCTTAATTTGGTGTTCTAAAGTCTCTCAGTCCAATGCATTTTATTGGTATTTCTCCCTGAACTAGAAAGCCATCCTATGATTAAACATCCATATCTTGGTAGGAATACATGTCAAGGGCAGCTGGAATTGCTAGGATTGAATAAGCACTACTTGCCTGATCCATCCAAGTGAGGTCTCTGCACCAGGAAGGTTAATGCTTAAAGTAAAGGCTCCATTTTATCTGTGGATAATACTCTTAAAATACTGGAAGTTTTTCTCTTACCCTCATGCCTGGTAGGCCTGGATATCCTGAGCGACCTGGTGGACAGGCATTGGGACACTGCCAGGGAGAGAGAGAACAAAGAGAAAGAAAGACAGGTAGAGTGCATAAACTAGGACTCCCGCTTTGTGACAAAGTCTTTTCTTAAGGGATTCCAGTTACAGAACTCCATTGCAATAATATTCATTAAATAATTTTAACACCCCTTTCCTTCTTCTTCTTATTATTTCACATTTAAAGCCAGAAATATTTCTAACTAACAGAAAAGTATAAAGAATACAATACCCTCCCCCATGAATCTATCATCCAGATTTAACAAATGTTAATATTTTGCAATATTTATTTCAAATCTAATTTATTGAAGAAAATATGTTTACAGATAACCTATTGTACCATGACAGGATTCATTTCCCCTTCCCCTTCCACTAGACTAGCCACATCCTGAGGTTCATGTCTCCCATCAAAGGGGCCAACATTGCATGTAGTGCACATTACCACCATCATTGAACTGTTACTCTATGAGCAAAACAAATCCTAGAGGAAGTTATTTGAATTCTACCTCTTTAAAACCTGGATGCTCTAGTGAAAAGCATGTCTTAGTCATAAAGTAAAAAGATTATAGAAGAACAAAGATACATCTATAATGAAAAATTATTAGTCTGAATAGATGCAAGCCAGTAGTCCACTAGTGTTACAGACTGCTCTGCCATCTGAGTGAAAGGAAAACACAGACACATAGTATATTCCAGGGAGATCTTTTAAAGAAAACTCATCTGCAGACTATATGGCCTTTGAATTAAAACTATATTTTGTTCAAAGGAAAGCATCTTACCAATGGATCTCCATCATGAAAGCCAATTGTTCCCTAAAGTAAATAAAATATTAAGGTTCAGAATACAATTAAATAATGAATTCAAACATACTAATAATACAAAGCTCATCAGGCAAGAATATAAAATATATTTGTTTAATAAAATACAAGAAACAAATAGGAGCAGATAATTTGCTAATATTCTAAAATCCTGACTCATGGGCATGTTCTCTTTGGAGAGTCATGAATTGCAGTAGATTATTTTGGGAAGGCATTGAAGGGAAATGAAATAAGAGGTGAAATAGAAAATGTGGGGAACTTTGAATTACAAATAAAAATATGAATTATCTTCTATTTAAACTCCTATTTATATTTTTCTTACTATGAAAACCTTTTTTAAAACTAGTTCATTTGAAAATGCTTCCTTTATGTATCTAAGTTTTGAGCATTTGAGACGTCACAACTGTCAAAAGACTTCAAAAGTAATGAGTAAGATATGCCCTGTAAAAACCACCTTTTAAATTATTGTGATTCCTCTACTTCTTGCCCTAAAAAGAACCATGCCTTGAGTGCAGGAAAAATTTGATAGCCATTTTGGAAATTCGGGGCAACGACTCAATTAATAGGAACTTCCATTTTGGGTTCTTAGATTTTTTTTCCAACCCTGACTCTCAGACACAAAGAGAAATTCAAGTTGCAAACAACTTACACTGGGTCCTGGGGGGCCAGGGGGGCCAGGTCGTCCTCTTCTCCCAGGGTCACCCTAAGTTATTTGAAAATTGTGACACAGTGGTTATACATGTGTCAAAACACAGTACATAAAAACAGTGAGGCATGAGAGAATGGTATTACTGGAAACCCCCACCGAGCTCAGCCATGCGTAGACCTGCCACCAAAATCGATGGGTGGCCCATAATCCAATTAGTACTACAAAATGAGAATAATAAAGGCATTCCAGTCTCACCGAGGTAATAAAACAAGTCAGAGAGAGGCTAGGGGAAAAAGCAAAGCCAATTCTTCTCTATAGGACGAACATTTTATCTACTCTGAAAACAAATTGGAAACGCTACTTATTTTTCTAGTTGATTTACAGAGGACCCAGAGCAACCTATACGGCTAGTGCCATCCTGCTAACCAGTGCAAAAGAAGGCTTGCACTCAGTCTGAAGCTGCGAAATAGAAGTTAATCGCTGCAGTGCCTGACTCTTGCTAGTGCTGTTCACCCACAATCTATCACTTGGTCCGTCACTGCACCTCTTGCAATGGGTCAAAAAATCAAAGAAAGCTACATCGAAGTAAACCGTTCAGATGAAAATGGGTTCCAATTACTCTTAACATCCAATGTTTACTCTTGGCACATTTTCCTTCTTGATGTTCTGCCATAAAAAGTCGGAAGTACCTCACAATTATTTTAACTTTACAATCATTTCATATTCATTCATTTCTTCACTAAATAAATTTGCAAACAGTGAGCACATGTAGAGGAACAAACAAGGTATATGATACATGGCCCCTTCCCACAGTGAGTTTACAATTACCCACCTTCACATAACATCACTATGTCAACGTTTTTGAAATGTTTACTTAATATCAATATGAAGCATTTTATATGAGACATTTTTTATGAAGTACAGCTCTTTAATGTTAAAAGTTAAATTTTGTTGGCTGAATTATAACTTAATGATCCTAACATAAATATACATGGTAATAATTTTAGGCTATTCACTTTTATTTCATGCAGAGAGCCTAATACAAAAGCCTCTAGACTCCAGTCCTGGCTGACAGTCTGTAAAATGAGGATGACACTCTCTTACTTGACAACCTGGAAGTTGGGAAGAAGAGTTTAGCTGAAAAATTTAGGAAAAAATTAAAATCACTCTGCAAAAAATATTATTATTCCTGGTCCACACCAATATTATAAACTGGAATGAAATTCATCTGCCATGTTTTGGTTCGCAAGTGGAAATGTACAGTTAGGGTAGTTTGCTTTCCCAGGTAACATCTTCTATTAAATCAGCAAAGGTCTATCAAAGTGCACTGTGGTACTCACAACAGGTCCCACACGGCCAAGCTCTCCAGGGAGTCCTGCTGTCCCAGGAGGACCCTGAAGGCAACAAATCAAAGCAAATGGTCATTTATGAATATTTTTATAATCTATCATACATGATATCAAATATGATAAATAATAGAATTACATTTCTATATTAGCTTTGGTTTCCAGTGACACAATCACTCATTTGACCAAACTTCAATTATTTAAGACAAAGCAGAAATTTCCTAAATTAATAAGCGTTTTGTTTAGCAGAATAAGAGTGTTATCCTTAGTAACCACCCAAGATCTTGTAGGTAGAACACTATCAACACCGCTGAGTAGACTGTTAGTAGGAGAATAAGGTGGGGATTTGAGAAATAGGACATTTTTATAGACTGTGTAAAAATAAATGATGAAGTGATACTTACAGGGGGTCCAGGAATACCACGGCCCTAAAAGAGTACAATAAAAATGTTTACAGCATGATGTTTATACTTAGTATAAATATGAATGTAGACATAACTCAGCTAAAATAAACCATAAACTCTATTACTAAAAATGATGCTCATTCTAAAGAAAGTACTGAATAAAGAAAAGCAAACACGGCTCTGCTTCTAAAGGAAGCAGAAGCTTATTTCAGCTCCTCAAACATTCCTTTGATGTCTACGCTAACTGAGATTTTTCCAAATTTTTTTTTAAGGAAATCAGAGTAAAGAAGCCTTCCATGCCTGCCCTCAGGAGAACTTACCATAACTCACAAAGAGGTGCACCACAACGGGAGAGTTTACAGATTTTATTCTTAGCGTTTTATAGGAAACCTACATTAAAAGCATTCTAGTTCTACAATCTACAAGAAATTATGTTTAGAAGTTCCCCAAACAAACTTTCAGCACAGAGAGGCAGGGACAAAAAAGGGTCAGAAACACACCTCCCTTTCGAAAGGTTAGGCTATATTTTCAGACACTAAATCCAGTAGATATTGAAAATAAAATGGTGTCACTCCTGAAGTAACCTACAATGGGACGCTAATTTAATATGTTATATCTGATTTTTAAGCTAGTCATTCTATTTTATTATTCACATTTATATCTCTTTAGCAACACCAAACTTTATACAACCAAGGACTGAACCACATCTTATTCATCTTCCTAGCCCCAACTCCTAGCACAGGGCCTAGCATATAACAAAATCTAATAATATGCTTGTTGAAATTAAAACTGAATATCAGCCGCCTAGATCTCTATTCTCTCTCTTTAATTTCCAAGTTCAATTTTTTCCCCTTGGGATTTCTCATTATTCTTTTTTCTCCTACTTTGGCTAGAATAGCTTTTATTCACAGCTGTCTGTGATATGATATTCATGTTAGCTTTTCATTCCAGACTTGCTTTTCTAAAATATGCATATACCAAGCATCCCATGGAATCAATGCACTGATAATGATATTATTATTTCTAATTAGTTGGGCAGGCAAAACAAGCAAGAACTTCACATGGCCAGTATGTTTTAATAATCGGTGGGATTTTAAAAGGCATTGCTGGAAAAATGACTCCAGTTTGAACACTTTAATACATAGGCCAATTCAGGAAATAAGTGTTATGCTTGAAAACACCAAAGTCATCAATAAGTTATTTCATTATCAGAAACCTAGATGTTCAACAAATTTCACTAAACAAAAAAGGCATCTCTGTAAGATGTTGAGATTAAGAGCTGAGTTGAAAAATATGGGCGAAAGGCCAACAAGCTGTTCACTTCTGAAAATAGGCTTATAACAGAAAAGATGACATGTTGAAATATGGTAAAGAAAATAGCACAAATAGGAAAACAGAAGAAAAAATACAGATTAATGACAAGAGTAAAAGTGGAACAAAGAGCACAGTAGATAGGAAAAGCAGCCTAAGAACCTAGTCCTCTTATATATACAAATAACACAAACCTGCCACACTGTGCAAATATAGAAAAAGACTAGTCAAAGAATCAGGCAAGTGATAATATCTGTTTAGTTGATATTTCCTTAGAGATAAAACCAGCTGTGAAGAATGTGGTGTGATACCATGGTCTAAACATTGAATACTTAGATTTGCTCTTGTTATGCAAGAAGTGTTTTCTATCATTGTAGGTAAAGAGGGAATTGTTTACTGGAAAATACCACCTACAAATAGAATAGATATTTTCTATTGTACATTCAAACTTCTCTAAAATTTTTCCACTCACAGTAGGAATGCTTACCATACCAGATGTCATCAACTTATTTGTCATGTATATTATGCAGAAAACTACACCTAAAGATTTCACAGTGGCAGAATTTTACCTAAAGATAAGACATTTTCAATTCTGTAGCTTTACTTTTACTTACTGGAAATCCACGAGATCCAGGCACACCAGGTTCTCCCTAGAAATAAAAATAGTTTCATTGTACTGACCTTTCATAACATGAATATGTAATCATGAAAACTGCATAAATATTGAAAGCATTAAAACACCCCATTATGGTGTTTTTATTTTTTTTTAATTTCCAACTTTTATGTTCAGGGGTACATGTACAGGATATGCAGGTTTGTTACATAGGTAAACAGGTACCATGGTGGTTTGCTGCACAGATCAACCCCATCGCCCAGGTATTAAGCCTAGCATCCATTGGCTAGTCTTCCTGATGCTCTCCCTCCACCCACCCTCTATTTTCTGACAGGTCCCTGTGTGTGTTGTTCCCCTCCATGTGTCCACGTGTTCTTTTTATTCAGTTCCCCCTTATAAGTGAGAACATGCAGTATTTGGTTTTCTGTTCTGCATTAGTTTGCTGAAAATAATGGCTTCTAGCTCCATCCATGTCCCTGCAAAGGACATGATCTTATTCCTTTTTATGGCTGCATAGTATTCCACATCATAGTGTTTTTAAACGCAATTTTAGTTGAACAAGTGCATTTTAGATGCTTCATCACTTAATGTTAGTTGGCTTGCAAACACTACAATAAAAATATACTGCCGCATTTTCGTACTAGCAATTAATACCAGATGGCTAACTTACTTTTTGTCCCTTTGGCCCAACGGAGCCAGGGGATCCATCAGGTCCTGTTAATCCCTAACAGAGCAAGACAATGATGTTAGAATTATCATAACATCCTTAGGCAAACCACTAAGTAGAAAACTTTCATTTTATTTATTAATCATCTACAGGATGGTTACATATGTATGATGCAAATATTTATAACAAAATAACCTTACTATAGTCTTACTCAAAAGTAAAGATTAACACAAGGTCTACGTGTTGTGGTTATTTCTTATTGATAAGTTGTATCATATTCCTAACTTCTTGCTAATTGCATTGTTTATCACAGGGTTCAATAATTTAGTGTTTTTTGTCTCTGCTTTGAAAAAAAATGCAACATAGCAATTACAATGCTGTAACAGCTAAGACTGGTAGGTCTTGGTTCTGTTATTTACTCAGGTTTATCTACCTCCTTTACTTCATTTATGAAACAAAAATACTATGTATCTCTCTACAGGACAAAAATCTGTGTCTACATTATGACAATGTCTTGGAAGTCAATAAAATATTTCCTCAATAGGAATTAAACAGAAATAATTTCATTATTGCCTTATAGCCACTAACAGGCCCCTAGCCATTTTCTAGCAATGACAATTGCTTATCAAAGAATATTAATTCTTAAAGTAGAAACATTTGAAAGCATACATGTTTCTACATTATTTTTCTTAGTAAAAATAGCTATAATTAAGTATATACGTTCATGTATGCCACTCGGTATGTAAAATTTAAGCCTATTATTATAAATCACATTTATAATTATCATATTTAATACTAAAGCAGTTATCAAATACATATTCTAAATATTCTCATTTTCCCTACTAGTACTTACTTTATCATCATCCTCAACATAAAACATGTATTAAAGAATGATAATATCACGTGTACACAAGAATTTCCACATTTGGTAAAGATACATTTCTACTTTTAATTTTTTTCTTTGCTCTTTGACACTTTTGGATGCTGTCATTTACAATGTAATCTTGAAATTATACCTTCCTAAAGATAAACATGATATATATGTGTGTACATATACATACATGCCTATATAAGTATCTTATAAACCCTTTCTATTATCAAGATTTTGAAGAAGACCCAAACAATATTAATTGAGAGAGGGATCTCTTGAAAAATATGAAAGTCGTACTTAAAAATGGATGACCAAAATTCATATTTAGTCTGTCATGGTCCGAATAAACATCCATAAAATTTCTTCACATAATTCATATAGAAAACTAGTTCACTGGCTACCATTTTTACATTTCTCTACATTAATTAATTTTCCTAACAATGTCACAGAGTGAATCAAAGCAAGTAGAAAAAAATGAGTTGAAAATGTTAATTACTGGAAATTTACCAAAGAAGAAAAATATTAAACACACACAAAAGAACTTCTGACAGACTGCCTTTGATTTTCAATAGCCCTAGTCTAATTACAACACTGTAATTTGGGAACAAACCTCAACATTATTAATTGCTAAGCACCTATGGTAATGAAATGTTTGCTTTGGCATTTCACAAACAAACCATACATCCAGGAGCACTCTCTGGACACACATATGGCATGTAAATTTTATAAACCTCTGGGCATATTTAACGAATTGAACCTCTGACTCTCAGTTACTGCATTAAACCCTCCAAAGACTAATTCTGGTCAACTTTCATACACACAATCAACTAACACTCTTCAACCTGTGACTGGAATAACTGACAAGATTGGAGGACAGTTACTATAAAGCAGAACCAAGTAAATAGTGGGATTACCTGGAAGCTGTCTTCAGGTTATTTCATATTAAAAACATCCTCCATAAGACATGCTAAACTATGTCAATCACTGGAAAGTTCTCTGAACTAAGTTGAAAATGGATTCTGGTGTCAGATGTTACAGTGTCACATGTTATGAAATAACTATGCAGAAAACCATAAGCTCCATGAGGACAAGAATCACACGTCCATTACAGTTCTAACATGTTGCCCTGGCGTCTAACCACTCACGACATGATTACTGCATACAATAAGTTTAAGGAGGCCTTCCAAGTGGAAGGATATTACACTTGTTCCTCCACATCGTCTTTGTATTCAGCTCAAATCCTGATCCTACCACTTGGCAGCTGTGGAATCATGGGCAAGGTCCCTAACTGCACAGTGTTCTAGATGCTGTTCCTCATGGAGAAAAGGTCCTACAAACAAACAAACCAAAATCTAGGTATTAACCACAGCACTGTATTTCTTGTCCTCATCACATTTCTTCAATGACTGAATATTTGCACCTACACTGATCTTTCAGGATAATTTCTTAATAACTCACAATTCTAGTTATAAAGTATTTGCCACAGATAATAGTTGCATACATTCAGAGAATACAAAAGACCTGTAACTTCTGCCTGTAAAAATTATCATGGTTTAGCTATAATTCTTATACTTTATTCTAATTCCTCTTCTGCTTATCTCAAATAGATGGTATAAGAAAGAATAAAATACTGTTCTTAAAGGTCTCTCTGAGCATGTCACAACAAATAGTACATATAAAAATATCTCTATTTGGCCGGGCGTGGTGGCTCATGCCTGTAATCCCTGCACTTTGGGAGGCCAAATGAGGTTAGGAGATGGAGACCGTCCTGGCTAACACGGGGAAATCCCGTCTCTACTAAAAATACGAACAAAAAAAATTAGCCGGGCGTGGTGGCTGGCACCTGTAGTCCCAGCTACTTGGGAGGCTGAGGCAGGAGAATGGCGTGAATCCGGGAGGCGGAAGTTGCAGTGAGCCGAGATCGCGCCATTGCACTCCAGCCTGGGCGACAGAGCGAGACTCCATCTCAATCAATCAATCAATCAATCAATGAAATCTCTATTAATATAATTGCTGACAACAGCACAGTTGTCCTAAGGTTAGAACCAAGTTCTGTCTTATCTAATTTTATCTGTCCATAAGCCCCCCCACAAAAAAAAAATCAACTTAACCTGAAAAAAGGGCAGATTTGAGTTGAAATACACAGACCATACACATAACACATACATAATTTTCAAAATCCAGTTTGCAATAAAGCCTCCTAATTCTTATTTCAAAGAAATAAAAGAAGAAAACATTACCAGTAGCGGAAAAAAGTGCCTTCATATGAATGTTCATACAGACAAACTTCTATATATGATAATATTGAAGCTGACTGTGTTCTGAACTTCATGTTACTGTTTGGCAGAGAATACCAGTCCTCAATGGAGATTTCCTTCCAGCATTCTGACAGCTCAGCTGGTAGGACTCAAGGCATACTTCTACAAGCATGACTGCTATGACTCATTTACATTTTCTGCCAAAAATCCATTCAACATAGGATAATGAACACTGAATAGGGTTCCTTTCTGATCCTTTCAACCATCATCCAATTAATCATTTTTTAATATTATCAAAAAATAAGCCTTGTAATGACCCAAAGAGCAGAAGACGAAATGATTCGAGGTTTAAAGTCCTACCAGCACACTCAGGTTCATTTACCAAGAAAGGACTGTTGAAGGTCTCCTACTTACTTAGCTCCCCTATGGCCAAGGAAAAACAAATAGCAAATTCTGATCAAATTACTGAGTTTCATTACTCTCAAAGATGTCCATTCTCAATTTAGAATAAAATATTTTTTTAATGTCAAATGAGTCAAAGAGTGGAATAAGAAAACTTTTCACTTCCAGATGTCTCATGTGGCTTCAATTCAAAAGTCAGGGAATATAAAACATGCTAATATTTATAAATAATTATAAAATATCAATTACAAATGGCTGTTATTATCCATATCATTCCTCTGGATTGGTGACTTAGGTACTAAAAATTCACTATCACTTTTTCTCTCTATTCTTGCTATTCTCTCTCATCTATTTGCATGAGGCAGAATTGCCTGAGGAGTCTAAAAATCAAGACATCTGGACTATGTTGCTATCTTAGCTACTAAATAACTCTAGTTCTCTGAGGAAGCCACTTGTTTTTATAATTATTCAGTTTCCTTATCTATGGAAAGTAATATTAGACCAATCTACTTTCCAGGTTATTGTGGGTTAAGAGAAATATTTGTGGCAGTGCTTGAGGAAAAAGTTCTATGTAAATGCAAATAGTATAGTTAATTTTTCCCTGAGATCTAGAAAATGCCTAAAATACTGGCACATACATGGATTTCCTTTTTCCTCCCTTTTCCTCTCTTTCTCTTTTGCTTTCCTCTCCTGTCTCAGCAGGCTAAATGGGCTCATCATTTTCTCCCTGAGGTCAAAGTTCAATAATTTAAGACAGCTTATTCTTTTATGTCTTTTAATATTTGAAATGTAGTTTATGCTGCACTGTGGGTTTGCAAATACAGACAAAGAAAAAGTTACTTGAAATTGTTTTCTATGTTGTACTTCTAAAAATTTCACAGCACTTTCATTTGTTTATCCAAAATTTCTGTTAGAGTGGGGAAATTACTTTATAAGCAAAACCAAGGATTGTCTTTATGACACCATGGTATAAGGTAAAGAGAAGAATTTGTTGAGCAAGCTACAAAACCATGACTGAATTGGGGGACAGATAAGTCTAACTTTCTGTCTGACATTATATTGCAGCTTAATAGCAAGACAAGCATTCAGATGACCCATTTACACTTCAATTACCAAAATAAATTTTTGAAATACAAAATAAATATTTTATTTACCAAAATAATATTTTTAATTTAGTCAGAAATTTTCTTT
>NW_012109685.1:740766-742755 GCF_000951045.1 Mandrillus leucophaeus | reverse complement strand
GCTCTTTTCCTAAATTAATGCAGGGAGTGCCAATGAAAGAGCAAGGGCGAAGGCTAGCTTCCAGGAGCCTGCCAGTGGACTCACAGCAGGTAAGCGGACGCCAGTACAATCTACTGCCATGGTACAGCTCTGCCCGCAGTGGGGCTGAGAGTTCACAATGTGCACTGTGAGGTCACGGTTAGAGACAGGAAGCCGGTATCCGCTGCTGTTTTCTAAGATGAGGAAATGCCAACGCCTCCTAGAGAGAGGTATCCTCACCTTCACAAGTGCTTTTGCAAAACCTGCCAGCTCCTCCATCAGTCAGGCGCTAGCAGGAGGCCAAGTTTAGAGCCACAGCGCATTCTCTCTCTCTTTCTCTCGCTCTCTCTCTCTCTCTCTCTCTCTCACACACACACACACACACACACACACACACACACTTATGCATACCCACCACACATCCCAGGCTGGGCGCCCTCCCAGCACTCGCCTACTCACATCAGCGCCAGGTGTGCCAGGCTTGCCTGGAGCTCCTGGCTTTCCCGGTTCACCTGCAGGACCCTGAGCAGGGGGAGAGGGGTGCGGGGGCAGGAGAGAAAAAAGGTGCAAAGTTGAGACCCTTCAGACACAGGAGGCTGCAAAACACGTCTAAAGGAAGGAAGTGGAGCGCCATTTGCTCCAATCAACTTACCGGGGGACCCGGGGGACCCTTAGGACCTCGGTCACCCTGGAGGGGTAAGAGAAAAAGAGAGAGCTGTCTATGAGCGGGATAGGCTGGGGACCCCACTGGGACAATCCCAGGAGAGCTCACTACACGGATGGGGATGGTGTAAGGGTCAAACGTGGAGGTTCATGACCAACAGGGACACCTCTCCCTCCAAAAATCCCCGGGCTCTTAGGATTCAAGCCCCAACTCTCGCCCATGTCCGATCCTGCCTTTAAGTGGGGTGGCAGGAAGGGGAGACCCTGGTCCTCTCTAAAAACCCACAGGAGCCCTGGGAAAAGAATAGGAAAGGGCAGGACCAGGGAACAGAGGTGGCCTGAAGATAGAAACTTACGTCGATGCCGTCTATGCCCGGAACTCCAGGGGGGCCCGGAGGCCCTGGAGGACCCTGCTCGCCCGGGGGACCTCTCTGGCAAAAATAGCAGACATAGGTTAGTGGAGCACATCGGGCAACAGAGAGCAACTGAGCGCGGTGCCCTGAAGCCCCCGCCTCCGTCGGGTAAAAGACACCTTCCAGAGGAGGCCGGGTTTTTGAAACCCAACACAAAAATGTCTCAGACCTCCAAGCAAGCGCAGCTTTGGTCTCCGCCATACTCTAATGAGCTAAACTGTGGAGCTAGAGCAGGATTGACGCCCTCAAGGTTGGGGGAGGCTTCACTGGATCTCACCTCTGCAGAGTGCATGAAACCCAGGAGGAGTTGTGGAAAAGGGAGGGTCTAACGCCTTTTTATCCTCAAAAGGATTCAAAAATGAAAATGGGGCTCATTCGATACCTCGATTTATCAGTCATTGCAGGTCAGTGTTTTGGCCAGAATGGAGCAGCCAAGAACAGAGACTCCACACCAGGATCTTTGTCCAGTAGAATGGGGAGGTGGGGGGTATGCTTGAGGAAAAGATTTGGGAGGATTAGGGCAGGGCAGCCTTGAGACCAGTGCCTGGTCTCATTTCAGTTTTACCTGCAGTGACACCCCCTCAGTTCCTTGAATTAGGTCTTTGCATCTCGCTTCAAAATTACACCAAATTTCAGACTGACTCTAGGACGTGACCCCTTTTATCGCTTGCAAACAGCTACGTTTCGATGGTGCTAGAAGGTATACTGACGTCTGAAATAGCATAAACGTGTTGCTTAGGGAATGTGCGGCTTTTTTTTTTTTTTTTAACCCTTCTGAATTAAAAAAAGAAAAAGAAGAAAGACTCTTTCATCAAGGAAAACTTTGTTTTTCTAAACTCCAACGACCAAACAGGTTACAATGGAGTCTTTGTAAGTGAAACCTCAAACCTCAGCT
>NW_012109685.1:721039-740351 GCF_000951045.1 Mandrillus leucophaeus | reverse complement strand
GCCCTGAGGATGCTCCGCGCCTTCCTCATAGCTCCCCCGACCGCTGCGCCCCCACCTGTCCTCGTGTGCGCTTGAAAAATGCAAACACTTCCTGTCCCCAGCTTACCTCGTCGGTGGTCTGGCTGGGCTGGAGAAGAAAAGATGGGGAGAAAGTGAGAAAAGCACCCCTCAAACTCGCTCGCAACTTACTTGAGCCGCGCACAAGCAGAGCCCTGACAGCAGCAGCCCCAGGGCCCCGCGGTCCCGCGCAGTCCTGGCCATGCCCGCCGCCCTCCGCTAATCCCTTGGCCCGGCTCTGCAGCCTGCTTCCCCTCTAGGCTTCCAGACCCGCCACTAGCATAGGTGGCACTTCGTCTCTGCAGAAAAAACACCCCCGGGAGTAACGGTTGCCTAGGTGTCCAGGCCCGGGAGGCGCACGTTCCCCCTGTTTATGAATGGCCCCGAAGAGGGTCCTGGGATTGGAGGAGAGCTAGGGGGCAGGGGAGGACGGATAGAATGACAACAGTCGCCCTTAACCCCTTCCCTGCCGCCGCACAGGCAAGGCCTGAACACGCAGCTCTGCCTCCATCCCATCCACCCCAGTGCAGCTTCTGGCTGTCCTCGGAGCCTTCCCGGGTGGCCTATGCCAGTGTTGGCCAGTAGACCTCAAGTGGTCTTGGATATGTTTGAGAGTGAGGGAGGAGGGTCCGTAAGCCGCCAAAGGGAGAACCACACACCCGCAGGTGGTTTCTACCTGCCAGGCTGCAGGTGGTTTCTATTCACCAGGTCGAAAGTATGACCTGTGCTTCCCTAATATTTCTCTAGTCAGTACAGCAAAGCACAGGCTCTCTTAGGGAAAGAGAGTGGGGAGGAGGGGTGCTGGGGAGGTGGCAAGATGGGAAAGTGGTGAGGTGCAGAGGGTTGAGCTGGGTAGACGTGGCCTTTGCAGGTAGTCAGGGGACTCACCGTTATTCTGGCTGGCAACTCATGGCAAGTTTCTCTCCTGGGCCGCAGGGGGTCACAATGGATCAGCATCCATTGAAGTTCAAACTGGAGAAAGGTAGTAGACAGTCAGGTAAGGTTTTCTGGACGACTGAAGCTGGTCATTCAAGAGAGAGATAAGTTTATACCTGTGGTCTAATTGTTAAATAATTGGAAATCAACTGGAACTGGTTGAGCACACTGGACCAGGACTCTTGCTTTTCCGTGAATACGAGTTTTCTAATGAAAATGGGTTGGAAGCCTTTCACAAGTTTCTCTGATTATTAGGTATAGATGTCTTTAGCTTTGAATTATTTCAGCATACCCCTAGCCTGGAAATAGACCACCAGCACTGACTTTCTATTTCTGTTCTGATGACAATCTCAAGAAGTAGATCCTATTAAAATGAGATTCAGAGAGAACAGAAACTGTTCAAGTCACAAACCAATAAATGTCAGAGTCTGGGTTGAAACCCAGGGCTATTGAACTCTACAGGGAATATATGCTCTAAGATTTTAGACAGGAGCTTAGAGACAGACAGAAAAAAAAAAGTGGCAATCAGAAGGACAAGTAGAAGAAAAAAGATCTAGTCTTGGAAAAAATTTGCACACTGGAGAAGATATTCTCCATGGAGTGGTCACAGCTTAAAATGGAAATTTAAGGACTGAAGATGAAGGTAGTGAGAAGGAAATACAAGACTCAGGAGAAAAATATTTAAAATATTTAATTTTATATAATCTTATTCGTTGGTTGAATAGATGTAACTTTCTAGACACTTGAAATCCAAATGTGTCCTGACAACTTCTTACATTGTTAGCAGGTGTTACAGGATAAAAAAGAGGGTAACAGGAAACAGAGCTAGGAAAGTGTTGCCAGGTCTGAATCTGAAAAGATCCTCAGGTAACAAGGCAAAAAAATTAAAATGTCATATCCCATAGGAAGCCTATAGCCATGCACCATGCTGGTATCTCTTAATTAAGGAGCCTTCTGGCTAGGCATTTCAAATTGGATCCATATTTCTTTGTCATTGATGTTATCAAATGTCTGGGTAACCGTCCAGGTCCTAGATCTAAGCATTACTTCTTTTCTTTCGTGCAATAGAGATTTCCATGTCACCCCACCTGCCAAATGGATTCTAGAGCTCCTAAATCTAGAGTGAAATTACGTGTTTTTTGTTCACTGTTTTGGAATCATCCAGAGTTGAGATCACTGGACAGAAGATCAAAATTGGAGAGACAATGAAGAATGAAGTCTTTCCTTCCTATCAACAGAGGAAGGGAAAGATTAACAAAAGGAAGTTTTGGCTAACCAGAAAACCTATACCTTTTGTTTAGATAGTTCATTAAAGCTACTTATTGCAAATGTGAAGTAATTCATTAAACTGTTTTCTCAAATATGTAATTCTCTCTGGATAAACTGGTATACCTGTTCAAATATGCGAGTTGTAATTGTGGCACAGGATAATGAGGAAATGAAATGTAATTCATCTGTGCATACAGGCTGGGTTGTTCAGAGTGCCACATAGATCAAGAGTTTCTGAACACATCTGCGCATCCACATAAACACCACCTACGCACTAATAATCGTCTATACAACAACCATTTTTTGGCATGAAATATGAATTCCAATTTGCATGCTAATTATTTTGAAGGAAGATTGGCAGAGTGCCTTGGTAAAAGTCACTTTCGTTATACATGTAAAATGCTGATTTTCACACATTTCTCATTTTCGTACCTGGAATCATTCTTCTCTTTGAACACTCACTGACAAAATATATGTGAAAAATAATTTAGTCCTTTTGGCTGGTGTGAGTGCAGTGGTGTTTACAACTAATTTAGTCCTTAAGTCAACATTTGTGATGTCCCAATAGAAGTCAAACACCAAGGAAACATTCTAGTGAAACCAAATATATTCCCCTCTCCACAGTGGGTTTATAATTTGCAAGACAAGAAAAATACAAGTAAATAAATAAATAAGTTTGTTTTAAATCTACTAAACAGAACATAAAATGCCCTAGCAAAAGCCATCCTTCTCAACATAAAATGTTATTCAATTATTTTCTTTTCTTTTTTTTTTTTTTTTAAGACAAAGTTTTGCTCTGTTACCAGGTTGGAGTGCAGTGGCACAATCTTGGCTCACCACAACCTCCACCTGCTGGGTTCAGGCGATTCTTCTGCCTCAGCCTCCTGAGTAGCTGGGACTACAGGCGCGTGCCACCACATCCAGCTAATTTTTGTATTTTTAGTAGAGACAGGATTTCACCATGTTGGCCAGGATGGACTCGATCTCTTGACATCTTGATCCACCCGCCGTGGCCTCCCAAAGTGCTGGGATTATAGGTGTGAGCCACCACATCTGGCCTATTCAATTATTTTCTATAGGACAATGTAAAGGTATAATTCAATCCTCAAGGTTACAATAATGGTCAGCTGACAACACATTTAAGCAAGGAATTTTGGCCCCAACTCTCTGTTCTTTTACCAAGGTTAATGATTTCTACTTATTTTGCCAGGTTGTTAAGAAAGATTAATAAGGTATTTAAGCCCTTCATAAGAACTAAGCAAAAACTAACTGCAGACAACTATCTTTTCCTCCTGAGAGAAAATGTTAATGACTATGAAACTTGGCTCAAAGTTAATGAGATTGGCACAAGGTTTGATTTTTGCAAACTGAATTATGATTAAATTTTACAACTATAAAACACCAAAAAAACTAGCTCTTTAATAGGACAGATGTTTCATTAAGCTTTTGTCTTCAGTGACAACAAAGGTTTAAAGGAACACTTGTATTCTCAGATCTCATCTTTCCTTTCAGTTTATGACCAAATGTTTGTTAATACCATCATAAAAGACCTCCTCCAAGTGAAGCTTCCTGATTACTGAGCAGGAGGCTCTCAGCTGCCTCAAAATTAGAAAATTTCCTAATTCTATGTAGACTAAACCATGCTGTTCCAGACATAGTGCTAGGGATGTAGGCAGCACTCATATTTAACTCAACACTGGATCATACCAAAGACTACAGCAGAATCGTGAAAGGAGAAAGCAGTAGACTTGGAGTTAGCAGACCTGAGGCATGCTTATTTATTTAGTCAACATATTTTCATATAACACATTCATGTGCTTTGCGACAGACACCATGAAAGACACAAAAATGTCTAGCATGTAAGGCAGTAGCTAAGCATAAAATGTTTTGATGATAAATACTATAGCAGTGGAGATGACAGAAGTATTTTTCTGGCTCAGGTCATCAATGAAGGGATCATATAACATGTGCATATATGTGCATGCACATACATGAGTGGGGCCCTGAAGCCCCACTTCTGTTATTACAAGCAGAAACACGGAGGGTAAAGATCAGGGTTTACATAGAGGGGTTACAACAAGTCCCAAGGGTAGGAAGTGGTATATAGAGAAGAGACCAAATTTGCTGGGGTAGAGTAGACATCAGATTTTTTTTCACCTTGACTTCAGGGCTAAGGAATTTAAATATTATTTGGTAGATTATTATTAAATTGTCATTAAAACATTTTTTGTGCAAAAGATACGGATAGGGAGAGCTTTCTTGATTTAGAAGGGTGTTTTGAGGAAATTCATTTGGTCATCAATGCCTAATCCTTTGAGGCAGAAGGAGGCTACTGCAATAAAGCAACAAGAAGTGTTACACTCTGAGCTATGATGAGGTATCCTGAGTTATCTGTCAAATAAAAAAAAAAAAATCCTCCCCACATTTTACATACCCCTTCAGCTGCCATCCTCAGTTCCTCTTTATGCAAAATTCAAAAGAGATGTCTATAACTATTGTCTCCAATTCTTCTCATTTTCTCTTGAATCCATTCCAATTGGGCTTTCACTCCCAACACTCCAATGGGTCTTTTCTCAAGATCACTGTCTTTGAGTTCTAAATCCAATGGTCAACTATTTGACCTATCTACAGCATATGAGTCAGTTTCTTATTCTATCGTTTTTGAAATACTATTTTCCCCTGACTTTCAGGGCACCAAAATCTTCTGGTCCTCTTGTATATTACTGATTGCTCCTTCTTAATCTCTTTTGACAAATGTCCCTCATCTCAGCAATCTCTAAATGTTTTCATTTAGAGATATTTCAGGACTCAGTTCTTGGACTTCTCTGTTACACTTGTCTCTTGGTGATTTCCTGACTTTAAATACCATACGTATGTTGACAATTCCCAGAGTTCTATTCCCAAATGAACCTATGTGTTGAACTTCGAAAGCACACATCTGCCTCCTTACCAACTTCATCTAGATGTCTAGTAATGATCAAACTAACTCCAATATCCAAACTGACTCCTGATATTCTCCCTGACACCTGCTCTTCTCACAGCCTTTCTCATGACAGTAAATGGCACGTCTATACTTCCAATTACTCATGCTGAAAGTATTGGTGTCATCCTTGATTCCTCTTTTTCTCTCATACCCCAAATCCTGTTTTCTTTACTTCAAAATATATTAGGTTTGTATCACTTTGCATCATTTCCACCTCTACCACCCTGGTCTAAACCAAGGCTGTCTCTGCCTGAATTATTGCAGTGGCTCTTAAGTAGCCCTTGCTCCTACACACTTATGTCCTTCTCTCCCTTCTCCTACAGTATATTATCAAACTAGCAGCCAAGGAGATCCTTTTAAAAGACGAGAATATGTTGCTTATCTATTCAAAACCAGCTGGTAGCCACCCATCTCACACAGTGTGAAAGCCAAAGTACTAACACAATTTCTCAACCACATCTCCATTATGTTACCTCTCCAGCCTCAATACCTCCTTTCTCAGTCTCATTCCAGCCACACTGACTGCCAGGGAGTTCTCAGACATCATACACCTACACCAGACCCTTTTCCACTCACTGTTCTCTTTTCCTGGAATCCTCCTCCCCCAGATATCTGGATGCTAATTCTCTCAACTCCTTCAGGTTTCTGCCAAAATATTTTCCTCTCAATGAGGCCCTTCACTCAAGGCACTCCAATATCCTGCTTCATTTTTCCCCGTAGCATTTATGACCACCTGGCATACTCTACATATACTCATGTATTTATAGTGTCTGTCTCCTCTCCCCAGAATGTAAGCGACATTGGAGCATTAATTTCATCTGCTTTCACCACCACCGAAAATAAGGCCTATAACTTAGCAGATGCTTAATAAATAGCTACTGAATATTAATGAATGAGTACATAGAGATGGATAAGAAATATAGTGAAGAAACAATTGATAGTATTTGCCTTTCTGGTTTGATCATGATTTGTGGCAGTTCCCTTCCCCTGTCTGGGTTCCAGTTTCTTATGATAAACTGAGAGGTTGGGATTAGATAGATGCAAAGTTTCCTCCAGCTCTGAAAGCCCATGATTCTACTGACACCACGTTGTAACCAAAGAAATTAAGCAAGCAGAGATTAACATGAACAAAGATTTCTTTATGGTCTTAGTCCATGTACATTTTTTATAGAAATAAAAAAACTAATAGCACACTGATTTTTTTTATTGCAACACTATGGGCACAGCTGAGGTCAATAAAAAATATTCAGTGTTTTTAGTTTTCTGTTAAAAGCAAGTTTGATCATTATTCAGTTTTTATTCTAGCTATCCACAGCCCCTGCTTCCAATCATGGCTTCTACTGTGTCACCAGCTCTCAGTTCTGTGCTTCCTCATTTCATTGCCACCTAGTGGAAAACCGAGCTGAGGTTGTTAATATGGTCTACAATGCAGCAGGCTGAGTTTCATCTCCAAAATATAAAATAAAATTGTTTTGACAGCACTCAAAAACGTTTTAATCAAATCAAAATTTTATAAAAATATTTCCTATCGATATGTATAGAAAATATTGCCATTTTTTCTTTTTAATTTAATTTTTACTTCCAACTGAAAGAGTATTTGTAAAAGATGTACTCATCAAAAACAACTTAATAAGCAAACTCAATAGTTTTATGCATAATAGATAGCATGCATTTCCTAAATTACTAAAAACACAACTTTCCAATAGTATTTCTCAAATATCAGAAATAATATTAATCACAACCTCACAATTTATTTTTCCCATGTTATAATTCATGAAACTTATATTGTTTTTACATGTGGAAGTTAGTGTGATTCAATTCTGTGGATGGAGAAAAGTATATATAGCTTTTCCAACAACAGTTTTGCCAGCTCTCCTCTGAATCTAGTGAAAATAAACACAGAGCCATGCATTTGATAATATACTTTTTAAAGCAGTAAGTCTGTCCGATTAATCACGTTCCATGTTGGCTTCTTTGGAATATGCACAGGTAAAAAAAAATGGTTTGAGCCATATGTTTGTTAAGCCACATAAACTTTTATCCTCCCTCAAACAAGCCCAGACTCTCAGCATATATCTCTGAAAAGGGAGAAAGGCCAACTTTGTTTTCTAATAGAGCTGTACCAAATAATTCTCCTAGGCTATCATGCTGACAACAAACAATAAAGAACCTGTCATAAAATAACATGTTTTTATGGTAGACTGCCAGGAAACCAAGCTTTGCAGTGGGATAAATGGCACCATCCTAAAATATTGGCACAAAGGAGAATAAAATATATGGAATTTATTGTTTTAAAATCAAACTAACAATGTATTACAGCAGTGCATTGGGAAAAAATATAAAATGCTCCGAGCCCACTAAATAACCATGAATGATGAGAAGATGTTTGAGATGTAGACCACGTGAACAGCTATATCACAAGCTTATGAAAACCTTTTGAAATTGGCTTTCTTTTTCAACTTACAAAAGAAGGGGACAAAAGATAGGATAGGCAGGTGGAAAATAGCAAACAAGTACCATATAAGTGACTCTTTTAGCATCAGTGATCTATCAAATGTTGTTTTCAATTGCATTTTTTATTATGAAGTTCCTTGGGCTACTTTTTGACATCTGATAATCCCTTTAGAAGGAATATTTTGCTTTTGGTTTATTTACTAAAGAAAAGCAAGGGTTGACTCTGAAAAAATTCTTCAATTAATGTAGAGTGTCAAAGATTAGAATGAATTCAATTCCATAAAGGAAAATGTAAAACTACACTTTTTCTTATTGTTTTTATGGTATTTTTGTGCTATTTCATTTTAATTTAAAATTTCTAACACAGTAATATTGAATATTTGCATCTCCAAATTGAGAGAATGGTGACCTATCAGTACAGTTCTTCTACCTCTCAGAATATGTACATACCACTATCCATCACTCTCTAAGTCCTCCAAGGGACAGGTAGTCATTGTTCATCTTCAGCAACTGTCAGCAGCTTCAGATTTCAACCAAATTGGTGAGAAGTCTAAGAAAATAGGCCATAAAATTAAAACAAGGGGCTAAGGACAACTCATGGACACACAGGCTTTGTCTGTGGGCTTCTATGAGTGTTTGACTACCTTCAGTTTTGAAAAATAAGGAACAATATGGGAACACTAACAAAGCTTGAAAATGGAAGAACTGATACACGTGGGAATTTCCAAACGAGTGCCCGTCTGTCTGGAGCATTGTACCTTGTCTTCTCCTGGATGATGTTTTCATCACCAGGACTCCTTTCAGACATCAAATCCCTTAAGAAACATCCCTGGCCCCCACTGTCATGCCTCCCTGCTCTTATCTGAGTGAGGAGATATTTTTTCTGTGTGTTTCTTGGCACGCAGCACTAGCCACTATCATGGTACTTATCATGCTGTATTGTGATGATCCTTTACTTGTCTCAACTCCTTATTCTCAATAGACTGAAGAAAAAGTCTGTGATTTATTTCTCTTTGTATACCCAATATTTACACATTCAATGAAAGTTTACTAGGTAAATAAGCAAGTTGGATTAATGTCTGAGGACATGTTTCATACTGTACAAACTTCCCACTTTTAAAAAATTTATTTGGTTTTTCCTGCAAAGTAAATTCTAAAGGCAAATCACAAATGCCTTTCAAAGTAAGAATAATGAGATTCTTTATAAGGAAAAACATGTGGTTGCATGCATTTTTCTTTATCCCAAAGGAAAGCTAGTTGGCATAGCAGAAGATAAGGTAGATTAGAAATGTTGTGCCTAACACTATTTCTTACAAGTTAATAGATCTGTGTGAGTTCACTTCCTCAGCTGAGAAATGGAGATAATGCTATCTGTACTTTCTATCTTCAAGATTGTTGCAAGAATCAAATAAGTTAATGGGAATAAAAGCATTTCAAAAACTTGAATTGGTATATTAAGCATATTAAGATGATGTTTTAAAAAAGTGTAAGTTGGCTTTTCTTACATAGTGTTCTAATTCCTTATCTTATATAAAATGAAGTTTGAGAAATATATTTTGGTGAGAAGTTTGAGCTTCACGTTGTCACTTCCAGTTGTTAAATGTGGACAGTATTGTTTTGGCTTATAACCTTGATCCAGTTTAGCTGCCATTGTCACTGTCACACTTCCGCCATCATCAGCCAGTATGGAATGTTAATGGGCGTTAGGCTCAAGTCTTTTTTGTGTTTCCTGATAAGGGAGTCAGAATTCAGTCTGAAGGAAGATACTTGTACATGCCTATTTCAAATATTTTTTAACATTGGCTATGGTATACTGATTTAGAAAAGCTTCTTGGTGGACCAGAAGCACCATGTAAAGCCAGCTGCCAGGTTTCTGGTTGCACTCCTGCATGTGGTAGAATAAAATAGAAAGTAATTGGTACTAACTTGTCTCCATTGTGATGAGTGAATAGAGTTGGCAGAAAAATCTACAATCAGCTCTGACATTATTGGCAAGGCTATAGGATAATGAAGTAATAGTAAAACTTCAGTTTACTGCTCTGGCAATAAGACAATTTAATAGCATCTTAGCTCACGGAATTTAGTGTTATAAAGACTTAAGTTTTTTTAATCCCATGAATAAATAAATAAATGTTTAAAATACTTGATTGATGTTTGTAATAGTGAGGAGGTAACCTAAAGTATCTTCCCCTTCACCCATGGCCCGGAAATGAACAGCTACTTGCAGAAATTCAGTATTGTCTGAGAACCTTTCCAGTGTCATTGCAAAGATCTTGCTGCACAGAATTTCAAGATGGCACAACAGTAGTCCAATCGGCTTTCTAACCCAGCCACTTGAGGTGTGATAACTCATTAAATGAAGAAATACTTTCTCAAGAGTCTACAAGCCAGAGAAGTAATATGGCAGTTACAAATTGCTTCCTGTCCATCACAGAATATAGAAATTTCACACTACCCTTCACACTAATCACAATTCATCCCTTGAAAACAAGTTATTTGAACAATTCCATTACTGAGATCCCTGATAACCTTTTATTCTTTGGAGACGTGCACAGAAACAATTTGAAATCATTGTATCACCCTGCTACACCCCATGATGTGGGTTTTGTGACTAGAATTTAACAGCTCCAAGCTAGTATGTGAGAAAGAGAGGTTGGCATCAATGGTTTATGTATTGAGCTCTAAATTCCTTTGTTTCCTTCAAAAGAACACTTGTCCTCTAAGATGCATTTTCTAAATTCCTATCACAGTATTACAAAACATCCTTTTAAAGCATTGCTCAGTTAAAGTATAACAATTCAAAATGATAGAACTATCTGGTCCTAGTTGGCACAATTATTGTGTCAATATATAATTCCTTACATTTATATCTGGGGATCTCTGCAGCAAAATCATGAACAGAGCTCTAAAATCCTTCACTTCCACCACACATCATGCAAGACCTACTTCTAAATAAATCCATATCATGCATCTATATAACTTTCATTCTTGTTGACCAGACATCTTATGGCTTTCTACCTTCATCTCTCACCACTCTGAAGATAGTATCTCACCCTCCTCTCTCTCTCTCCCTCTCTCTATCTCTCTCTCTCTCTCTCTCACACACACACACACACACTTTTTCATATATACATATCATCCAAATCAGTGAGTCCCTAGGCCTTTGAATGTGGTCTACTTATTCTCTTTTTTCCTTAATGGTGTTTCCCTCAGCTAGAATGTACTTTCTCCTCCCTTTTTGCCAATCCAAATCCTTTCATTTCAAAGTTCATTGCTTCCAAGAAGCATAGGATTCTTGACTAACTGAATCTGTCACCCACCTCAACCTTACTTTGAAGATTCTCATTAGTTATGTGTATACAATATGTGCCACATTAGTATGGCTTTCTTTCTAAGTTGCCTCAGAAAGACTCTGGGTGTGCTAGGTGGGTATGTAACACTTTTCAGCTTTAAGCTCCTCGAGACCAGAAGCTATCTACCTAAATTCCTCTGATTCCAAATTCCATCCAGGACAGGCTACACTCAGCTGATTATCAAAGATGCTTGAGATATTCATTTTTACCAATCTAGTTTTGCTTTAATCTGCCATAGTGTGTGGTTTTATACTTACTGGAACAGAAACTTGAGGATTATCTGCAAGTTTTCCCAGCACAGCAAAGCCATCGGTGTCAATTGGGCCTCTTGGCTTTATAGGTAAAGATTCAATCCTGTTGCAGTCAACAAAAAGAGTAGCACTACTCCTCTCCACGCCAATCATGATCTTATGCCACTGGGAATCAAACAAGGAGGGCAAATTCGAAAAGACTGCCGTTTGGAGACTTCCATCCAGTCCCTTGTATGAAAATGCAACAGATTGTGTTTGGCCATTAATCTTTATGCCAACTTGTTCCTTCCCAGAGGAATCCTGAATCTGCCAAATGTTCCAGTTCTTTTTGAGTGTGCTTCCAGTCATTCGAAACGTCGTCAAGAAGGAGTATTCTTCAGGCAGTCCACTGGGATATAAATTCCTGAGTAAAATTTTTAAATAGTAAATATGAATCTTGTTTCCTGTACCCATATGTATTTACCATATTCCCTTTTGAGGCTATTTCAGATGCCAGACCTACCGAAAGGCTGCAGTGTAAAAAACTATGTACCGTTTGTTCTTTCATGACTGTTCATAAAGACCTTTACAGAAGTTCAATCGTTCGTGTGCATTCATGGTCCATCTTAAAATACACATTTTAAAAACACTCTCCCTCATGGCTAAGGAAGGTTCCCAATGCCACATAATCCCAACAATATTACTATTTATACTACCCAAAGAGCTACTGTTCAGCAATTTCATCTCAGCCAAAAAATACATTCTTGCAAAGTTCTTGGCAACATTTCATTCACAAGTGAGAGAGGAGATCATCAGGAATGTAAATCAGCAGTACTAGCTTATGAAACGATTTAATTAAAGCAGCTAGCAGCTTCTAATTTTTTTTTATTTTAAAGTAACATGTTAAGATTATTTGTTATTTCCATAATTGCTTGGATATTCACTCCACAATTATATCCCAGACCCATATAAGTATTTTGAGAATCAGTAACTGAGGACTTCAGGAGCATCTTCACACTGAGCATGTTTGTCTTTTTTTAGGGAGTTCAAATTATGATGTTAAAGTAGCAGTTTGTCACACTGGATGTGTGACAAGGGAAAAGTGACCAATTCTTACTTCTCTCCTGCACCTTTATTGTTGTTTTTTTTTTTTTTTTTTTTTTTTTTTAGATGGAGTCTCACTTTATTGCCCAGGCTGGAGTGCAATGGCGCCATCTGAGCTCACTGCAACCTCCACCTTCCAAGTTCAAGCGATTCTCCTGCCTCCGCCTCCCAACTAGTTAGGATTACAGGTGCCCACCACCATGCCTAGCTTATTTTTTGTATTTTTAGTAGAGACAGGGTCTCACCATGTTGGTCAGGCTGGTCTCAAACTCTTGACCTCAGGTGATCCGCCTGCCTCAGCCTCCCAAAGTGCTGGGATTACAGGTGTGAGCCACTGCATCCGGCCCAGTTGTTCCTTAATCTGCCAACTAAGTCTGTATCATTGCTAACTCCTTTCCTGCTTTAAATGGCAGAATAAAACCAGTAGTATCCCTGAGGCATCTCTACCCTATACAGAGACTGTGGTCTGGACCTGCACCAGCTACCTGGATGGTCTTCTGCTGAAGCCAAGCTGCTAAAAGCTGAAGACTGAACTGTAAAAATCAGCATGTTAAATGTAAGCATCGTCTTTCAAGGACTTAAACATGTCTTTTTACATTTCCCCTTCTAAGCATAGAAAAATACGTAAGCAAGGAAGAAATGTTAGGCAAACTAAATGCTAATGAATTTTCTGTGCTAAACAATAAAAATTTTATATTTTTGAGAACAGTTATGGACCAGGACCCAGAATCCCAAATAACCTTCCTTCAAGTCAAATTCTTGTTATGTAGCCCTCTTTAATTTGCTAAGATCTTCTATCTTTACTATGATTTTAATTATAAAACTTTATTATGTCTTATAACAACATAAACAAATCTTCAACTTCTTTCTATGTAAGTATTTTTATAAGCCTTCAATAAAATGGGTCATCTATCTCAACAAATTTTATTGCTTTGTTAGTTTTCTAAAGATAACAAAAAGGTTAAACTTTTCATCTGAATACTCTTTCATCATAAAAGTATTTTTTTAACCATTACTTTGTAATATGACTGGTTTGTATTTAGGGTGCGGGATGAATTATTTTATCCATACACATTTTTTTCACTGGTGATGTGTATTATTCATATTGCAAAGTTTTCAGTTACTGCCTATGTTTTATAACCATCAAGTGTACATTTTAAAATATGCAATACGGAGCTAAAGAAAAAATTATACGAGAACCATTTACTGACTTTTTTTCCCCATATGAAACTGTCTACTACATCACTCCAGATATTTGTTTTTAATATATTTCCTGTTTATCTATCAGTTTGTCACATTTTCTTTGACTTTATATTTTTCAGAATTATATCTATTCCAGAATAACCTCTAGAAAAGAAGCTAAGATTCACTATTCACAAAAAATGCACTGAGTATTGTATAATTATAAAACCTTATGGAAGTTTGTACATCTTACCTAACTTACCTCAATAAATTTGGAGCTGGGAGATAGTTTTCAAGTTTCACTCAATTGTGAAATTGGGCAAGTGTCCATTTAAATTATAAATAGATTATTTTGATTATTATTTTTAATTAATGATTGGGATTTTACCAGATGCTTAAATAATTTATTTTCTTATTTTTGTCCAAGATAGTTATTGTTGAAGCATGAGGTTTTTTAAAAGGACAATAAAATCTAATGCTGCTTCTTCTCTTCCTTAAGCATTATTTTTCCAGGCTTCAAAAATAACCTAATCTGTGTTATCTATACATCTGTCTATAGATATACCGAACAAAACTGTAGAATATAATCAGTTCCCTTAAAAAATCTATTTTGTTTCAATTCTGGAAGTCCCAGTAATGTGTTCAGGTGACTCTTGTGAAAATACATCCTGGGGTTAACTGAGGGAGTTCTCCCAATTTGTGTTTCATTCAATCTTTCCTACTCAATGAAGAGATTATGTTAAAGGTAGGAAAGGACATAATGTCTTAATATATCTCTGACTTGGTGTATGTAATGCCAAAAACTAAAAAAAGAAAATAATTAATTTAAAATGATGGAGGGTAGGTTTGAGATGGCTAAATGAATACCTCATTTTTATAGCTACGTTGTTAAACTAATGGTATCTGTCTCTTTCTCTCCGTATATATGAAGATAATATATGTGTGTGAATATGTGTAGAAATAATCTAGATTATCTTGTTATTGATCTTTGATCTTTTAAACTAGGCTAGTATAGTATGTCAATATGGTAAGAAGAGAAAATTCATTTTGGTATTTATACTAATAAAACATATATGTATTTGTGTATACCTAAGACCACTTAAAAGTCTCACAAGTTTAATTTATGGAACAGTCAGTCCCATTGTCTTTCCTTGGAATACCTGAAATTCTGTTCTTGCAAACATGCTATGCACATCAGCAAGTAAACTTGACAGCATGCATAATTTAAAATAAGCTGTACCTATAAATGATTTATTTCATTATATTACAGCCTTCAAAGAGTACCTTAAATGAAGAATCATAAGGGTTTGAATGAAAGATTAAATAGTCTTTGGACCTTGAAACATTTATTTGTGACCTTAATCCAAGAAAAGACTGTGTTTTTAAGGAAAATAAACATAACATGTTTGTTAGCGGGAGTTGAGAGTGTAAAACTATTATGCCTAAAATAAGGAATAAAAAGCAGTAAAAAAAAAAAAAAAAAAAAAAAAAAAAAAAAAAAAAAGTATGTGTCTCTTAAGTCTTTCAAAAAATAGAAAAGATAAATAAGGATAAATTGTGACTCTTTCCCATCAGTTCCATATACCGTAATATTTTCCTCCTACAAAGATCCTGCTAATAGTTTATTTCACTGTCTGGGAGCCTATGTTCTCCAGCACAGAAAGTCCCTTTATACGAACATTGTCTATACCCTGCATGGCCGAGAGCAATTCCCATCCCTAGTCTCCTTGTCACCTGGCTTTTGAATTAGCAGGACTTGGAGGGCAGATTGTAAAGAAAGGATCCTCTAAGGAGGAAAGACTTCCATATACATGCATTCTCTACGTCTAGTGCTCTTCACCACTAATAATAAACACTTACCCAATACCAGCGTGGACTGGGTTCTTCAAGCACTCTCCAGTTATGAACACCTACTCTGCATAGCAACCTTATGACATAGTTATTATTCCTAATTTTAAATTGAGGGAACTGAAGTAAAGATAGTCTAAGTACTTTCCCAAGAATAAACTTTACTTGGAATTTCACATGTCTCAGTCCTCTAACTTTCCTCCTTCTCTTTTTATTCTCTACTTTCTTTTCCTAATTTCTTCCTCCTTCTTTCCTTATCTTGTAATAAGGCTTGACAGTAAAACAAGATTTTTCAGTCTTTATGGGAGCAGGGAGTCAAGGGTAGCAAATGTGAGGCATTAGATATAGCCTGGGTACACTATTTAGTGATAGCTCTAGGCATTTCGAGAAAAGCAACAACAAAGTTGAGCAGGAGGTAAGGAAGCCACGTGGCAGCACATTGATCAATCTCTGAACTTAAGATTTAATGACAGTACCTCAAATCTTAGAAGAGAAAATCAGGTCAGCACTGAGGACCTCATGTTTTGCTTAATTATTTGAGAAAGAAAAAACTGAATTTTTAAAGCTTATTTAGCAACACAACTGGCACTTCCATACATGAAAAGAAATTATGAGGAAAAAAACAGTGAGTGTCACTGTTATCATGTCCTTAATCTTTCCAGATGTGAATGGTTTTCCAGAGTCAGTATGGAGTAGTGGTTAGAAGTACAACCTTTGCAACCATTCTGCCTGGGATTCAGTCTTTCCAGCATGTTCCAACCCACTCACCTTATGCAAGTAAATTAAACTTTTGGGGATCCCTGATTTAAGAAAAAAAAGGTTAATAATGCCCCTATATCACAGGATTGTGATGAGAATGAGATTATTGTTAATTAATAAATTTATAGAAAGAGTTCATATAATGTACTATTATTGTATTATACAATAATATATAGTATGTTCAAAACATGAATTTCTAGCTGTAATCTGGTACTATTACATCAGATTGTTCTAATTTGTTCAAAATTTTTTTATATACATTGAGTTTCTATATTATTGTATTGATCTAATTAATCATTATTTACCTTTACACCTTAATTTCTATCGAAGTCCTAATTGTCTTATTTATCTACTAAAGGAATCTTAATTCTAGCTTTTTTACATTGTGCTAAAGCATATAATAATTATCATAATCATAAATAAGGTATTTAGGTGATATCAAAACTAAATTGCTGAGATTCATTCACAATGATGACAGGACTCAACACATACACTAAAGTACCTCAGTTATAAATAAAGAGCAAAAGGCTTAGTTCCAGAGAAAGAAATCAGTGAAGTGCAGGATTTGATGTTGTTAGTATTACTATCATTGTTTCTATTATAATTATTTTAGTTTTGCTTTGGTTTGATGTCTGCCAGGAGCCAAGCAGTGGACGTGTGGCTCTATTTCAGCACCAGGACACTTGAACAGCACCATTGTGAGTCTTCTAACCACTCTGTGGCTCCTAGTTAAATTTATGCTTACCCCCTGGCACTTTTCACAGAGGGTCCTTTCAGTCAAAACCAGACAAATTATAGAAAAACAGAAAGCAAGGTAATAAGAACATGTCCTGAATCAATGTATAATAGTCTCAGTGATGCTTTTTCCTGGAATGGAAAGTAAATTACATACTGAAAACATGAAATGCAGTATTCAGGCACTGAAGACAGGCAGGTAAATAAATTTCTTCATCTTTAAATACAATTATAATCCAAGAAACATTGATCATAAGAAAACCCTAACATTGGATAGCTATCCATTTTAATGCATTTGAGTCAGATAATTAGATTAAAATATTTTTGATAGATTACCTAGTTGGAATCCTGAAGTCTACATTTTTTCCCAACTTGTAAGCCACCTGCAATGTAGCTGATCCCACTACTCTCTGGATAGCTCTTCTAGATGCTGCTTTATCTACCTGGAACTGAGAGATCAGATCAAACCCTACAGAATGGGAATACAAAATGAAAAGTCTAAAATGAGATTGGTTTTATTCCTTTCCGCAACTTTCCCAAATAAAAAAAATATATATCAGGTTTATAGAAAGCCTGCATTTTCAATAGGCTACATTGCTACTCACCTGGTAAGTCATCTTGGCCAATCCTGATCTTAGGACAGAGTTCATTTTCACCATTAGAATTGGAATTGGCAGGGAATCCTGCAAAAGAGATAGCATGTCATTCTACTTCATCCACTCTAAAGATTTCAGGATTCATCAATAATAATAACTATTTAAAATTCAATATTATACCAGCTTGCTTAGAGGTAGCATGTTTGGCTTTACCTCCATGCATCTATGATTATAATCCATCCACCTGCAACTCATCCTGGAAGGAGTGGATGCAAGGCACAAAGTTTCTCTAATAATCTGTGCTGGAAAATGTTCGTTTTGGAGAGGTTAGGCATTTGTTCCTTTTGAAACCAAAGCTGAATGGTGTCCTGAATGGCACAGGGTCAGAAGTCTGTTTGGAAAATTTCTGGTGGTTTGGGCTAGAAAATATTCCTTAAACACCACAAATTTTAGGATTCCAATGAGATTCCAGAGCCAATCTTGGTCCAGTTCAGAGGGGCTTCTGGAGAGTAGAGTTCTTAGGAATCTTTGTCAGATATAGGGGCCGGGGGAAGTCTTGAGATTCACTAATCCTAAATAAAATATAGAGGATGCATTTGATTTCATAAATTCATTCTAAGAGATCAAATAAAGGTCCCTACTAAATTACTCCTAACATCTTAGAACTGGGAAGAGTAAAAAGAAGAAGAAAATAATCATGAGAAGGATTAAATCCTCAATTTGATAAGAAATCATAGAACGGAAATTGTGTTCTCCTTACACAAATGGAAGGTCAAGGGAAGAGTTTTTCACCACCACGGAAGGCTTCTTGGAAATATCCAACCTCAGTGCCTTGCTAAGATTCATCTGACAACAGAGACGCTCTAGACTTCAGAAAAAGTATTATTCACTTGCAAAGCATGGGCCTGGCACCATGCCTGTAATCCTAGCACTTTGGGAGGCTGAGGCAGGCGGATCACCTGAGGTCCGAAGTTCAAGACCAGCCTGACCAACATGGTGAAAGCCCGTCTCTACTAAAAATATAAAAAATTAGCCAGGCATGGTGGCACATGCCTGCAGTCCCAGCTATTCGGGAGGCTGAGGTAGAAGAATCACTTGAACCTGGGAGGCAGAGGTTGCAGTGAGCCGAGATCATGTCACTGCATTCCAGCCTAGGTGACAGAGTGAGACTTTATCTCAAAAAAATAAAAATAAAAATGCAAAAAGCATGGGCCTAACCATCATGGTACATCAAACATGCTCCTTATACTGTCCTCACCCCAAATTGTTGAGGTCCATTCATCCATCAATCTATTTATTTATTCATCCATGTATTCACCCAACATTTACCAATCACCATCTGTCCTAGGCACTGCACTAGGCACTGCAGCACACAGATTAGCCTTCCTGCCAACTGTGATTACTGGCAGGACTTACTTTCCATACCCAGCATTGACCATGGAAAACCAGCCAGTAGGGTATCCCCATGCCCCAAAGGTGGATCGAAGAGTGAGGGTGTGAAGGACCATGGATGCCTCACTCAGTCTTCAGTCAGCCACAACCCTATCTGATCATTTCTAGGAATAAGTAATCTTTGAAAGTCTAGGAACTATGGCCCTTACTGGGGCGACGCTTGACAGCTGCAGATGCCCAGGGCTCCAGGAAACTGCACACAAAGAAGAAAACTGGAATTTTCCTGAAGAAGAGAGAAGAAAAGTGACTCAAACAGGAGTCCCTGCAGATGGGAACTACTTCCATATTTTCAAACCTGGTAAACCTAATTAATATAAGGTGATCAAATCCCAGTATAGTTTATTTTTTTCTTTT
>NW_012109685.1:716899-717939 GCF_000951045.1 Mandrillus leucophaeus | reverse complement strand
AGTTCGGTTCTGAAAAACCATGTAGAAATGAAATGTGGTCAATCACATCAGATTGTAAATGAACTAAGACAGCTTGATATTTAAAATGATCCATTTTATAAATAGAAGTGTTTTGTATAGAACAATTATACTTTTCTTTGTACTTCCTCTCATCCCTCCCCTACATACTTTTTACAGAATGTACACACACTAATCTCCTTCTTCTTATAAATCAAGAATATGATTTACTTAAAGCTTAAATCGGGAACATCATCACAAATAATCATCTTTCTTGATCATCCACTTTCTTTTGTTTATTCAGTCATGTATTGAATAACTATATACAGTAGTATACGTATCAAGTATGTGCTGGGAGTTGAGGAGGTAAAAAGTGTGAATAAACATGGCCTTGCCCTGAGGAAGCTGATAGTCCAGCAGGGAGGACCAATATGAAAATGACCACAATTCAGAGAGTAAGAAGGCTGTAGTGTCACTGAGAACAACACTATTCTGGTCTGGGTCAGTTGCACCCTAAGGTCATAGATGCACAGTCTATGGCACAGTCCAAGGGCATCGGGGAATTTTTAATACAAGAGATAAAATCTTAAAGGATACTAAGGCTACCAAGAGAATAAGTGGGTGCAGTACGTTTTAGACAGAGAAAACAGAAGATACTATAACAAAAAGGTAAAAGAGGACATTTGGGAAGCCAGAAGTCTAGTTCAAGCATCCTTTCATTTGGTAAATATCTTTTTTTGCCTCTTCTACATGCTCCCCGACTGACCTTAACACCAGAGAGACAACCAGAGAAAGATCAGGTCCCTGCCCCTATGCAGCTTACACACTGGTGGGAAGAGAGGTACTAAACACATTTACAAGAATAGACAAAATAATTTCAGGTGGAAACATTATGAAAAATACAAAAGAAGACAATGTGTTGTAGAGACTGTAGAAGGTTTAGAGGCTGGTGTAGGTTGAGGGGTTAGGGAAGGCTGCTTTGAAGTCGTCAATTTTGACTCAGACCAGATGAGAACAAAGAGATAACATTGGTGAGTAGGTTG
>NW_012109685.1:712415-714189 GCF_000951045.1 Mandrillus leucophaeus | reverse complement strand
GAGGAGGCGGAGTGCCCAATCAAACTAGGTTTCAATCCCTGTTTATTCTGAAGCTTACTAGTTGTGTGTCCTTGAGAGAGTTAGTTCACCTTTCTGTAACTAGATGCCTTAATTGTAAAACAGATTGAAAATACTTACATTAAAACAATGGTTTTGAGAATTAAATGAGGTATCAAAGGCAGAGGGTCTAACACCCAACAATCATTATTTGTCACCGTCCTCATAGCTAACACTTCATTATGTGCCTCCCTCTGTTGAAAATGCTTAAGGCCTAATGCCACTTAATTCTCACAACAACATTATAAAGTAAGGCTGAAGTTACCCTTATTCTCCAAATAAGAAAGTTGAGGAACCAGAAAATGAAGTAACTTTTTCAAAGTGCCATGCCTATTACTAAATATGCATTCTCTCTCTCTACCTCACGGCTGGAAATCCTGATAAAATGTAATATTAAGCCCCCTAGTTGTTGTTTCTTCTTAAACTCTGAGATTACCAGAGTTGAGCAGAGGACACTGTATCTGGAAAGAAGCAACATATTATCCTCCATTAACAAGGTGAGAGCAAGTTACAAGGAGCACAAACCTAGAGAGGTACGTGTTATCAGCATCGCTATCACACATACCATGCCCTCTCTCCAGAACCTGAACATCTCAAGAGAATTCCCAAGAGCCCCCACATCACCCACCTTCCCACCCACTCAGCATGGCCCACCTCTGGCGTTGTCTTGAGGGACATGGGTAGTTACTCCAAAACCAAAGACTCTAAAGGTCGGAAGATCCAACGATCTCAAAAATCACAATGCAAGCAAAGTAATTTTTAGGTGAACTTTTTTTTTTTTTTTAAAGAGACAGGGTCTCAGGTCTTGCTCTGTTCCCCAAACTGGAGTGTAATAGCATAATCATAGCTCACTACAGCCTTGCACTTCTGGACTCAGGGGATTCTCCCACCTCAGCCTCCTGAGTAACTGGGATGACAGTCATGCACCACCGCACCCGGCTTCTTGAAATTTTTAAATTTAGTTTTCTAATTGATTTAATTTTTATTGAATTACAAAACAATAGCGTTGCTTCTTATTTTTCATTTGGTTATTTCTTTTCCAAAAAACTCCTTTCATCTTCTGCCTCCCTCAGCTCACTGATGAACTGTGAATCAGGCAAACTTAATATCCATGCTCTTGCCCTTTTATTTTCTACTCATAGCCCACCTGTTGGAGTCCTGTCTCTCTTTCCTAGAGGGACACCCATGTCTTCATGCTATTCAGGGCTTTCTACAAGTCCCCATCATTTGCCTTCTGTCTATCAAAATTCCCATTCCCTAGTGCAGCCATCCTGGCTCCGTGACAGAACTACAAATGACCAGATCCTAGTTTATTTGTTTAAGTCAGTCAGGGCTCGTGTGAAAGAAGCGCTCTATTAACCTCCGAGGAGCAGCTGTGCAGCTGGGGACCTTCCTGACATCCTGAAGTCACAGGAGGTAAGCCAGCCTGAGATTCACAGGGGAAAAGGCATTTTCCAAAGGGACTGTCCATTAAAGCTATTTATTTGCATGATTGATCCTCTCATATTACTTACTCTGGTAAGAAAGGAGAGAGGGATTTTTCATTATAACGAAGTGTTTGGGAAATCCTTTCATTGCTTTAGAGATCTCAATTCCGCATTTGCCCCTTTCCTTCCCACTGTAATGAATCCTCTTCAAATAGAATTTGAAATCAAGTGAGGGTGCCTTTTAATTAAAAATGAAAGGATAGAGAGAAAAATAGCTTTGCTTACAAGTG
>NW_012109685.1:706417-707865 GCF_000951045.1 Mandrillus leucophaeus | reverse complement strand
TTCAAACCTGGTAAACCTAATTAATATAAGGTGATCAAATCCCAGTATAGTTTATTTTTTTCTTTTCTTTTTCTTTTCTTTTTTTTTTTTTTTTTGAGACGGAGTCTCACTCTGTCGCCCACACTGGAGTGCCAAGGCGCAATCTTGGCTCACTGCAACCTCCAACTCCCGGGTTCAAGCGATTCTCCTGCTTCAACCTCCTGAGTAACTGGGATTACAGGCATGTGCCACCACGCCCAGCTACTTTTTCTATTTTTAATAGAGACAGGGTTTCACCATGGTGGTCAGTCTGGTCTTGAACTCCTGACCTCGTGATTCGCCCACCTCGGCCTCCCAAAGTGCTGGGATTACAGGCGTAAGCCACCGCGCCTGGCCTTCATTTTTACTTTGAAACCCTACTGAGAGATGTAAGGAACTCATGTTTCCAGCCCCCACTGTCCCTGTTGTTTTGTTGATCTCACTTTCTCGATATTTACCTATCTCACTGTTTTGGTACCTATTTCTTTGTCTCTGGTTTCTTTCATCTTTGATTTCCTTTCTCTCCTTTTCTGTGACTATCACTTTCTCTCCCTTCCTCTGTCTCTCTTTTTTTGTGTCTCTCTTTGGTTTCTCACGCTTGCTCTCTTGTCTTACTCTCTCATCAGTCTCTCTTTCTGTCTCTCACCTTGCGGCTCACCTACTCTCATCCTACCACTGCTGCAAAAATACAGACCCTTGGTTCTGAGGACCCCCAGCCCCGTCTCCCCACCACTCTTTCCAGGGTTATTGTCTTACCAGCAAGTCTTCATTTTCCCAGTTGATTTTCTTTGTTTGCCAACAGTCCCTATGAAGAAGGGGTTGGAAGGGAGTCACTGTCCCCTCCCTACCCCTTCACTGTCACCCTAGGACTATGAGTTCTGGGCCCAGCCTTGGTCCCTCCTGCCCTGGTGAGGGCTAAAAGCAAAGGGAGAGAACCAGAGGAATCTCGTGACACTTTAAACTGAAGCAAAAGAAAGGGGTGGAGAGAAGCAGTGCTGTAAGCCCAGGCCTAGGGGTGTGTCCTCAAAGCTAACAAGGTTACACTGAAGGAGGGATTTACAGGGGAAAGTTTGTTGAAAAGAAAAAAATAAAATCAGGATGTGGAGAAATTCACCAGAAGGATCCAGGCAAGGTGCTATAGGAACACAGTAGATGCTCTTAGATCTGCTATAGGAGTACAATGGCAGCTTTCAGAACTGCTATAGGAATACAGTGGAAGCTTTCAGAGGGCTGAGGTTCCAGTAAAAATGTGCCCATGAGGAGGCGGAGTGCCCAATCAAACTAGGTTTCAATCCCTGTTTATTCTGAAGCTTACTAGTTGTGTGTCCTTGAGAGAGTTAGTTCACCTTTCTGTAACTAGATGCCTTAATTGTAAAACAGATTGAAAATACTTACATTAAAACAATGGTTTTGAGAATTAAATGAGGTAT
>NW_012109685.1:686572-702707 GCF_000951045.1 Mandrillus leucophaeus | reverse complement strand
AGCAGGACCATGGGAGAGGAGTTGGATAAAGGATCTTCAATGACATCAAAAGGAAGCATAGACATTATGCTGGCTGTTATGGGAACTGAGAGAAGAGTTTGAGGCCAAGAATGACTTTTTCGGATGTGCCTTTAGAAAGACAGTTCTGCTGTTGCTTGGAGGATGGATTGAATGGGTTTTATTAGTATGTATACACATACACAACCAGAACAAAACTTTCAGAAAACAATAGTTACTCATATAAATGTAATAGATTCTACTTTCTGTTTTATTATATTTCATTTTTGAGTGATGATAACTGAATCAGTGAGTAGATTTCAGGACCAACTGATGGGTTACAACTCACAGCTTAAAAAACATTCGATTAGAAAAGAGTAGACACGGCCGGACGCGGTGGCTCACGCCTGTAATCCCAGCACTTTGGGAGGCCGAGGCGGGTGGATCATGAGGTCAGGAAATCGAGACCATCCTGGCTAACGTGGTGAAACCCCGTCTCTACTTAAAAAATACAAAAAATTTGCCAGGCGTGGTGGCGGGTGCCTGTAGTCTCAGCTACTTGGGAGGCTGAAGCAGGAGAATTGCTTGAACCTGAGAGGTGGAGGTTACAGTGAGCCAAGATTGCGCCACTGCACTCCAGCCTGGGCGACAAAGATTCCATCTCAAAAAAAAAGAGTAAACACTAGAAGTGCCAAAAGATCTCTTTCCCCTTGCTTCCTAGTATGGACACAACAGATGGGATGCCCCCATGAAACTCATAGAACAGTAGGGCAAGTTCCTTAGTTTTAACATGACTATATATGTTTTAAAACATTCTTTTGAAGTAAAGTAGCTGTAAAATGAGAGTTTTAATTAAACATACCACAACCCCCATATTTAATTAGTTCATAGGTTAAATTAAAGAAGAAGTATTTTTAAAACTAGCTTCCTAATGGTATTTAGTTTTAAGCTTTATTCCATCTATCTTTACTTTAAAATAAAAGACCCAGGCTGCCTAATGGCACCTACCAGTTGTGTGAGGATGCCGCAAATTAGCCACAGCTAGAGCCTGAAATTTATCACAGAAATCTCTGGCTGAGAGGCTGATTAACAATCAGAGCTGCTAAAACTCGGACTCCCACAGTTTTACATTCGGTTCAGTTTTACTGTAAAGAAATTTCACCATAATCAAAGCTCTATTTTTAATCTTCTTATTTTGGCCCTATACTTGTAATTGTAGCCTAATCGTCTATAGCAAGCAAATAGAGCCCCATGGTGATGGCCATTTTTCTCTGAAATCACTCACAAATAAATGTGTTCTCACCGTAGAACATTAATACAAAAACAGGTTATTTAATGTAAAACTCCCCCACTCCTAAGCTTTTCAGCATATCACTTTTGCTAAAAGTATGAGCATTTCTAAAGTATGAGCATTTCCGTCTCCCCAAGGAGGAGAGAAATCAATTCCTCTCCATAGCACACGTGCTTCCAGGAGCTGTTGCTGCAATTGCTGCCTTGTGAGTCTTAGGTCCACAGCAGCTGATCCATATCCTAAGCCTCTTTTGCTCCCTTCAGTAAAACACACATATTGGCCCATCAGTATGTTTCTTTACCTACTGTAAAGCCTTCAATTTTGTCTCATCAGTAATACCTTCCCTCTTATGCTCTATGGCTTTTCAAGACCGTTTCTTACCACAATCTCATGGCTTGTTGAAAACATACTACTGGGCACTACTCCCAGAGGTTCTGGTTCAGGATATTGAAGTTCGGTCTGAGAATTTGCATTTCTAGCAAGCTCCCAGGTGATGCTGATCTCCTGCTGATCCACGGAGAGGTGCTGCTCATGTAGGTCATGTTTTCAACACCATTAGGCTACCTCTCCTTTGTTATAATTGGCATTGACTTGTAGACTGTAAGTGTATAAGTATTTACTGAATAAAACTTTAAAATAATTACGAGTTGAACTCATAACGCCTACTGAGAACTTTTGAGCTCATGAAAAGAATTGTATTAATTTCCTTAGTAGACATTAATTAAGGAAATTTACATGGCAGAATGAAGTATAGAAACCTAAGCCTTCTCTTCTGCACTATTGTGATTTAACAACCTACTACTAATAATAAAAGTGTGTTCCTGAATTGCATGTTAAACTTTACCAATAAAATGTAAAAAGGTCATTGATTCTCAAACACCTCGTTCTCTTTTATGAAATAAACTTTAAATATACCTTGTTTTAGGTTGCATCTATGACATTTCATATGCATTCACTAGCTTTCATATGCTGGGAAAATGTTTTCTCTGCACTAGGTGGCAGTATAATCCTGAAATTTGAAACCTAAGCTAAGGCATCAAAGGTGAATTTGATTTCCAGTCTTCAAGTAGATAACTTTGATTTTAAGAAAATATTTCATTCTTGGTTATTTTCCATATGTATAAACTAAAATACTATAGTTGACTTCTTTTTAGGGTTCCTCTCAAAAAAAAATTGCAAATACAATGCACCCTGATGTTCATGAAAGCCTACTGAAGGAGAAAGACACAAAATGAAAGATTAAAATTAACTCTGCCTTCATAGATGAGCCATCCACTCTGACCTCACTAACCACCACCAATTTGAGCCTTATAATCAAACAGAGCCAAACCCAAGGTTAAGAATGTGAACTCTGGAACCAAATGCTTAGGTTCAAATCTCAGCTCCACCACTTTCTAGCTGGGAGACCATGGAGAGGTAATTAACCTTTCTGACTCATCTTATTTATCTGTAAAAATTAGTAATGAAAGCACCCTCCTTATAGGTACATTATAAGGATTAAACTAGAGCTGAAAATAATACCTGGCACTCAATAAATTTTAGCTACAATTTTTCTTATAACTCACTCTCCTCTGCTTTCTTCTTAAACTCAACCCCAATCCGTCCAGTAAATGGTGGCTCATTTAGATCTTAGAAGAGTGTGGCTGTGCTAGATACTAAAAACTATCCTAGACAATATACAACCCATTATAAATAGCAAAGTAAATCAATTGAAAGCCCCCTTCTCCCGTCCATGTGCACATCTTTGTCTGTTTGCTACACTTTTATGATTCTTCCTCCTGTAATACTGCCCTTGATAAGTCCTTCAAGCTCTTCTCATCAATAATACCTTCCCTCTCATAGTACTGTACGGTTTTTGAAGAACGTTTCTCACCATAATCGTACCTCGCAACAATCCAACAAGACAGATGTGACTCTCCTGTTTTCCTGGTGAAGAAACAGGTGAAGAGACCTGTATGAGTTCATAGTTATATGTGACAAATCTACTGACTGATTCCTGAACAGATACAAATAAAAGGTAACTCCAGTAATCACTGAAGAAACAGTCAAACAGCTATTTACAAAACACTGCATACAGGATGGCTGATGCATACTGATTAGTCCCCTTTTGGGTACATATGTGTGTGTGTATATATATACGTATATATACATATATGTGTGTATATATGTGTGTGTGTATATATATATGTGTATATATACGTATATATACACACACCCCACATATGTATATGTATACATATGTGTATATATACATAAATGTGTGTATACATATATATAATTGGTTTCTTCATTTTAAAGTATTATATGGAAAAGTAATATATGTATTTGGTAACATGCATTATATTTAAAAGTAAGATATGTATTTGGTAATACAACAGGATGACTATAGTCAATAATAATTTTTTTGTTGTTGTTGTTGTTGTTGTTGTTTTTGAGACGGAGTCTCGCTCTATCGCCCAGGCTGCAGTGCAGTGACCGGATCTCAGCTCACTGCAAGCTCCGCCTCCCGGGTTTACGCCATTCTCCTGCCTCAGCCTCCTGAGTAGCTGGGACTACAGACACCCGCCACCTCGCCCGGCTAGTTTTTTTGTAATTTTTTTCAGTAGAGACGGGGTTTCACCGTGTTAGCCAGGACGGTCTTGATCTCCTGACCTCGTGATCCGCCCGTCTCGGCCTCCCAAAGTGCTGGGATTACAGGCTTGAGCCACCGCGCCTGGCCGTCAATAATAATTTAATTGCACATTTTAAAATAACTAAAAGAGTACAACTGGACTGTTTGTAGCAAATGGATAAGTGCTTGAAATTATGGATACTCCATTTACCCTATGATTAGTACTTATTGTGTGCATGTATCAAAATATCTCATGTAACCCATAAATATGTATACCTATTACATACCCACAAAAATTAAACGTTAAAGAAGTAATATACGAGCATTGTGGAAAAGTGGAAAATATAGAAATAGAAGAAAGAAAAAAAAAAGTCTCACCACTTAGAGACAACTCACTATTAACATTTTAGGATGTTTTCTTCCAGGCCCTTTTCTACAGACAAGCTGTGGTCATACTCGACACAGTTTTATAACTCCCTTAAATGCACATCACTTAAAACACTCATGCACTTGCTTTCACAAAATGTAAATGCAATCACATAGCACATACAAAAAGATAGCAAAACCCAGGTGTAAGAAATTTACACTGTTGAAGTCACAATTATAGCTTTGAATTCTAACTGCTGTAACCTTGAGAGAGAAAACAACTATAGAGAAAGAGACACTGAATAACTGAGAGAGGTTCTTCCAGCAGGTCTTGGTTTTTGAAAGACATTCTTTTTCTCACCCAAAGCCATGTGGGACTATAAACTTGAAGCCAACCACCTAACCACAAAACCACAAAGGCATGTGTAGACATTCCAGTGGCACCAAAGGGCAACCACAGGAGAGTCCTGCCTCCTACTGTTTCTTAAATCCAAACACCTCTGAAACCATGACTAACTCCAGAAATAGCAGTAGCAACTGACATGTGGGCAGGTAAGAAAGAGCCTTTGTTCTTAAAGACTCAACTTAGAGCCACGACAAACTGAAAGGCTCTAGCATTAGCATACTTACAGTGATTCCGGAGAATGGTCAGTCCAGGGTGGAGCAGCAGAGATGGAAAGGCAGAGAGGCAGTACCAGGATGGTGACAGAGGAGGGACAGAATCACGATTCATATTATTTCAGCCTGTCCTGGCCAAGAGCCTCTCCAGGGCTCTCAGGACTTTTTCTAGAAGTGCAGTATAAGGAGGAAATGTCAGAAACTATACTTCATACTTTTTAAAATACATTTTTTGATCTAGATCACTCAATATTTTTGCTATTTTTCAGGTGAGGCAAGTAAGGTTCAAAGACGTTAAATAACTTGCTAAGGGAAATTCCAAATGGCAGGCCAAACCAAACTTGGGTTTCTCTAATATCAAAGCTGATGTTCTTCATATAACTTGTCATATTCTGAGTATACATACATGCACATGTACACACACACACACACTTGTTTAAGGACAGTCTCTGCTTCACTCTGCATCTAGTTGTTCACTATTACTTTCTTTTCTTCATAAACTCTCAAACTGGAAAACTTCAAGACTTGCTAAGAAGACTTGCCCTCATACTAAGCACCAACTTGGTGCTGTAATTGTCCAAGGGTTTACCCTGCTAATGCTTTGCTAAAAGCAACAAAAAAGTAGTGCTAAAGTTCTCTCACACAAAATATCTCATGGAGAGTGATCATTCCTGTTTGAGTGTCCCAGCCTTTATATAAACTCTTTATTATTGACTCAACTTATAGAGCATTAGTGAATTTTTTATGTATTTCTGGCATTTTTTCTATATTTCCCTGAGGTTCTATCCATATGTAAATTTGTCTCAGCTTCTACACTCTTACACATTAGGGATCTTGATTACAATCTCTCCCATGCTCCATTTATTACGTACCACAGTCAATCATTTTGTATATTCCTAGGCTGTCAAACTTCAACCAACATCGTATTTAAACACAGTGCTGGCTACTAAGGAGACTTTCAGAGCCAAATAATGTCTTCTTTGTCCTCAAGGAAGTAGGTGGGACACCCACACACCCCACACCTATGGAACACACTTTGGCCTAAAAGGACTCCCCAAAAGAAAGTAGAACCATAAACAAAGTGTTCTAGAGATAGAAAGGCAGAAGTGACTGATACTCTCCAGAAGGATTCAAAAGCGTTTCACAGAGGAAGTAACCTTAGCTTGACCCTAAAGAATAAATTCTATTTTATAGGCAGAAAAAAGATAGAAAGTTTTACAAGGCAGTTGGAATAATGTGAGCAAAGCTCAGAGGCTTGAAAATGCATAGAGTGTAATTAATTACATTTCAAACATAACTTCGCTTTTTTGAAAATATTGTGTGTCATCAACCCAGAAGTTGAGAAAACTCACGTTATTAAACAATATTTGGTAAATGAATAATATGCCAACAATGTTTATGACTTTCTTATATTAGGCCTACCTTTCATATTACTATTTTGCTACTGAAAATTAAATCAACAATTCATCTGCTACATTGGAAAATCCGAAAATACGGATTTTGATTACAGAACAACACAGTTCTAGGAGAACCCTTATTTTGGCCCACAGTGAATTATCTGTTTAGAGATTCCATCAAGACATAAAGAACACCAGGTGCCCTGATGTCAATGTCAAGGGAAAAGAGGCAAGATGTCTTTATTAGGATGTAAAAAGTTATTTGCTATCACTTAAATTACAATTCTCTTTTTCTGTTAATACTAGTAATAGGCTACTGAGCTTGCTGAAGTCTGGTGCTAGGAAGGGTTAATGGCATAGGCAGAGAGCAATGCTTTCATTTCCTTGGAGGAAAGCTGATGGGTAAATAAAGTATACCTTACTTAAAAAAAATAAAGATCGAGGAGAATCTTGTGTACATACTAAGTGAGGGTTTCAAGCTGCAAGAACGAAGGCACAGTGCCAAGAATGGGAGATGTGTTATGTGCAGGAAAAAATTTGAAATTGAAGTTGCTCTGAGCAGTGAAATGAGCTCTCAAGTGGAGCCAAAGGGAGATGGGGAAAAATGCAGAATGTAGCTGCAGCAACTCAAATGGAAATCAGCATGCCCATGGTGAATTTCCTAAAAACCTCTTCAGTCAAGTAGAACAAAATAGTAAAAAAGCAATAAAAGAATAAATGACCTAGAATTATTGGCCTCGCCAAGCATAACCTACTACATAGTGCTGGTTTCAGAAGCAGATGTAGAGAAACTGCAGCCCCACAAGGCTTCCATCACTGTAGATGTTCTTTTAAGCTTTGCTATCTGACAGGACACTGTTGACCGTGTAAAATGTTATTACAAGAATCACAGGAGTAATCAGTAGAAATCTGTCTCTTGGTACAGTATTGGGAAATGTCATTTGGCTATGGATTTGTACCATAATAAAGTTGACCATAAACACACACCATAAACACAGAAAACAAGAAAGAAATAACTTTAATGTTATATCCAGAGGCTAAATGATAGATTGTTGGTATGTTATTGTGAGTAGTTATTTGAAAAGAAAAGAAAAAAAACAAGTTAGTTGACCCTTGTTGGATTATAAATAACCGTAAAAAGACTTTTTTTAAAGCAATTGAGGGATTTCAAAAAGCCTCCAGGCTTTGCTGTGTTGCCTAAAGAGCCCTCCATGTTCATTCCTATTACTGTGTCCAGAATTACGCTGGCTGTGAATTCAACTGTAATTTGTACAGTTGCAATTCATGTGTTACCTTTAAAAATAAACAGTTTATGTGAAACTCAAGTACTACTGTTTTCTCAAATGAGAAATAGTGAAACTAATTTTAATGCAAGACTTGTCTCTCCATGTACTATAGTTCCAAAAGTTCACTTATCTTCTCTCTAGCATGCTGCATGCCCAGTGTTTCCAAGCCCTTCTCAAACAAGCCCCCACCTCTTCCACAAAGTTGATCTGGCACCTCCAGCCAGATGTTCTCTGTTCCGCTCAATCATAGGAAGAACTATTTACATGAAATGACATTACATTCTGTTTTATAGGCAGAAGGATACAGTAAAGAAAGCAGGGGGCATCTAAAATCAGGAAACTTAGACTTGAGCCCTTGTTCCTTTCATTAGTCTTGTAACACTACTGAGCCTGTTTCCTTTTTTGCCCAATAGGAACTTATCTTAGAGTCTCATTGTGATGCTCAGTTAATCCATGCAGGAGAGCTGGATAAAGTGTAAAGTGCTCTACAAAGGTAATCATTATTTCAGAATTTAATATTTAGGGAGCATCATTATATGCAGGACATACTTCTGAGCACTGCAGAGTAATCAAAGCTGAAGAAGGCAGATTCCCAATTCTCATGGACCTTAAAATATAGTAGAGGTGTGAAAACATTTACCTCAATAATTAAAACACAGGGTGTTAAATAGTAAGTGCTTTAAGCCATATCCCCAGAACTTCAAGTCAATTTGACAAATATCCATGGAATAGGCTCTTGAGATACAAAGGCAAACACGATGGGTCACTGTCACTTATCCAGTGGGAAGGACAGATACACAACAATTATGATAATATCGGGCAGATAATGATAAACACTGTAAAGTAAGTGCATACATACTGGGAATTGGTTAGGTCTGGGAAGATAGACACACAGAAAGGTTTTCGTCTAGTTCAGTGGTAAAGTTTGATCGGCGATAACAAAGCTTAGCAATTGTTTCTAAGGATTGAGTTTTTACTTCCAAACAAGATAAAGAAGGACCAGATCTGACATCAGATTGATCAGTTCTGTGAGGCAGGTGGATGCTGGGAAGATGTGGAGGTGACTGCAGAGAATCAGCTGAGCTGAAAAAACACTCAAGTAAGATATTAATAGTGGGTTAGGAACTTCTGCAAGGCCACAGCAGAAATCAAATAGCAGTGGGGGTAAGAAGAGTATGGTGTAAGCAGAGGTTAAGGAACTAAGGGATAGAAAAAGATAACAGTGGTTAAAGGAGGACAAGATTTTTTTTCTTCATTTGTTTAAAAATAATAAATTTAAAAATAACTAACACTTGTACTGTTTACTACATGTGGGTATTGCTAGAAACATTTACCTATTATTTACCTATATTACTTATATTAATTCATTTATTGCACAACTATAAGTTGTAGGTGCAATTACCCCTCAGTAGTGATGGTGAGAGTGAGATGGGGAAAGCTAACATTTGTAGACTGAGAAAAAGGGATCAGTGCAGAGAGAGATTGAAGACAAAAGGGAGGATGCCCCTGAAACTCAAAATAGCAAGAGCTCAGGGATGAGGGGTGATTGTCATTTTCCTTTCTATACTAGTCTAGACTCCTAACTTCTTCACAATAGGCACTATCTCACTCTATCGCCCAGGCTGGAGTACAGTGGCACGATCTTGGCTCACTACGACCTCCGCCTCTCAGGTTGAAGTGATTCTCCTGTCTCAGCCTCCTGAGTAGCTGGGACTACAGGCATGCGCCACCACGCCCAGCTAATTTTTGTATTTTTAGTAGAGACAGGGTTTTGCCATGTTGGCCAGGCTGGTTTCAAATGCCTGACCTCAAGTGATCCACCCACCTTGGCCTCCCAAAGTGCTGGGATTACAGGCATGAGCCACCATGCCCGGGCTGCATTATCACTTTCATAATTAGAAAACTAAACAATATAAAAATAAGAGATCACTTAAATATAGTTTATATTGTTTTTAAATTATTCTATATTTCTTCTGTGTTAAAATATGCTTTCTAATAAGAAATTAGCTCCCTGCAGGTAGGAAGGGTAACTTATTTCTTCTTCCACCCCATCAACTAGCACCTGTTGTGTATATGTGTGTGTGTATGTATATTTTAAAGGGAACAAAATTAAACTCAACAAAACCCAAACCCTTGTTAATATTGCTCAAAATTTAACTAATTACCTATATTGCTGTCTTTAAGTACTTTTTAGGGTCTGTTTTTAATTCTTTTTTCTTCCCTCTACTTCCCCTCTCATTGTATCACATTCTGTCACCACTATTCTTGGACCTTAAAAACAAAGAAAACCCTTCTGGGGCTATCCAGATAGCAGGTTTGTTCTTATTGCCTCTTATTTTCCCGTAGTGGAGATTTATAAGACCTAGATAGCCAAGTAATAATTTGAGCATACCGCTATTTTGTTTCCTTGTCATTTTCATAGGCCAAGGTGAGTTAACAATTAAATTGCAGTCTTTTACATTCAATCTTAAAATAATTTAGCTTTCCCTCAAGCTATTGATTGTTGAAATTGGTTGTTTGTTGTAGATGTTGTTTATTTAGGGGAGGAGAAAGCAAAAGTGGCTTTTTATATTGTTTTCTATATTATTGTTTTCTATATTTTCTATTCCTTCCTTTCTCCTCCTTCCCTTGTAGTGAGCCCATCCCCAAGGTTCCTGTTTCTCTTTATTCCTGTGAGATCTATTCCTCTTAGCTTCCTGGTTACTCTACATTAAAAATTCAAGAAAGGCAGCCTAGATTTCCAGTTTCCATATATGAGTACTTCCTTTCAGGTTCCAATGTGGGTCTAGTAGAGTTTTGTCTGGGAAAAGTCATTGGGGAGGAATAAAGATAAACACCTTGCTTGTCTTCATACCCTGGCCCTTGTATGGACCTACATTTAGTACATTCACAAAAGAAGAATATGTTGTAAGTGTGCATATACTTCACACTTCTCCCTAGAAGTGCAGGTAAGAGGGTTCCCAGGAAAGTGAAACAAGAACCTCCTTAAAACCCAATGTAGGTTCTAATCTCAGTATAATTATTTGAAGCTACTATACATTGCCTGGTATTCTGGAACTATTTTTCCCTTGAATATTTCAATCCATTAGAGTCATTATAGCTGTTAGAAAGAGCATATTAGGCCAGGGATAGTGGCTCATGCCTATAATCCCAGCACTTTTGGAGGCCAAGGCAGGAGGATCACTTGAGTTCAGGAGTTCAAGACCAGCCTGGCCAACATGGTGAAACCCTGTCTCTACCAGAAATACAAAAAATTAGCCAGGCGTCGTGGCGGGTGCCTGTAGTCCCTGCTACTCAGGAGGCTGAGGCAGGAGAATGGCTTGGACACGGGAGGCAGAGGTTGCAGTGAGCGGAGATCACGCCACTGTGATCCCATCTGGGTGACAGAGAAAGACTTCATCTCAAAAAAGAAAAAAACAAAAGAGAGAAGAAAGAAAGAAAAAGAAAGAAGGAAGGAAGGAAGGAAGGAAGGAAGGAAGGAAGGAAGGAAGGAAGGAAGGAAGGAGAAAGAAAGAAAGAGCATATTAACATCACCTAGAAATCTTTATCTTTTTTAAAAATTTAAATGCCTGGATCTGTCCACAGAGATTCAGATTTAATTGGTCTGGGATGGATGTCTAGACATCAGTATTTGCCTCCCACACCCTTCCTTTATCCTTCTAGTGATTCCAAGGTGTAACCAGGTTGAGAACCACTGGTATAGGGCCAATCCAAAGACCTAAAAACTTTAGGGGTGTTTGACTATATATCTTTGGATCTTGGGATACATTCCAGACCTCATTTCTTTTTACTTAAGATAAGGATTTCTTCTGAGGTTAAAACAGAGTCAAAGCTATTCACCAAATTGTCTCTTCCTTTTCTACATACATGCACACAAACATTAAACTAAAACAGCACTCCCAGGGCTGCTCAAGGGACTAACCAAGCAACTTGACCTAGTTATCTTCTTCATACCACCTGTATGTGACATCTTGTTAAACTTGCTAATGAGGTAGCAAAGTAGTTTAGGAAGGAAAATTATTTTTACATGCTAATAAGGCCCTGAGCCAAGAAAGTAAAACAAGCATATTACTGCTGAAAGCAATTAGGATAAAACCTAGTACTTTAACAATATTTAGTCAAAGAGGTTACATAATTTTGGCCTTGAACACCAGGTTATATGGAGAGTTATGGGATATTGCAAACCATTCCTTGCTTCAATTTTTAGTTTCCAAGTACAAAATAGAGCAATGTTCAGGAGGTTAAAGTACAAAATTTGTACAAGCATCTTGTACTTCAACAACTCATATTTTTTTCATATTTAAAATAACACAACTTTTCACCATTTAATTACTAGTGGAAACTGGAGAGTCACACCCCAATTTAGAGTTTGCAAACTAAGATAATCACACTTCAAAGTCTTAAGTTACAAGCTAACTGCAGCAATGATCTCTACAATTGCTCCATGTTGTTTGCAGATACATTTCACTCCTGGTTGGTTTCATTTTCAGGTTAGGCAACTAGATTAAGACCCTTTCCTCTAGGGGAAAGGACTTTTTACCTGCAATGTACAGAGGTCAGTAAAACATGAATCTCATGATACTCAGTTTGAGTGGTTCCTTGTCTTTAAAACTTACAGGCTTAAATTCATGTCACACTCAGACACACATACCATCTTTGCAAAAATTCACATTTCATCCTTCGTAATATATAAAGAAAATATCCAGGGTGACCAATTCATCTCAGTTTGCTCAATACTTTCTTAGTTTTAGCACTGAAAGTTTACATCCTGGGAACAGCCCCCCTTCCCCTGTCCTAGGCAAACTGGGATGGTTGGTTATGCTAAAACAACCAGAATCAGAATCCAGTCTGGAGTTGACTTTGACCTGTTGGACCTCTCCTTCAGGCCAGGTGTTCTTCCCTGATATGAATAAATAATACGTGTCAAAGTGGGCCACACTGAGACCACCAGCCACCATGTAAGATCTCTCACCATGATTTTAACGTGCTATCTAGAATGCTCCCAATATTGTGTAAGGTAACTGCTTTTGTCTCCATATTATAATATAAAGAAACAGGCTTTGACCTGTTGAAGACCGCACTGGTAGTAAGTAGACAGCTGAAATTCAAACCTAGTTCTGTCTGACTTCAAAGATTGTGCTCATTCTATTTTATCAACCATAAGAAATTTTAAGAAAACCTACATGGAGGAGATTTTATAAAAGCTAAAGAAAAAACAAGTAATAAAATATAGAGTAAGAATTAAAATAACAAAACATCAGAATCTATATGGATTCAACAAAATATACAGCAGAAATAAGAAAACCAGCAGCTATTTGATGGATGACAACTTTCCCAAAGTCAAATTCCTAACATTCTTTATAACATCCTTTCAAGTATTCAAATAAAATGCCACCTTAGGTAAGAAGAATTTTCTATTCATATGTAACAAATATTTTGTTCCTAATTTTTTCTCTTCAGAGTATGTAAGAATGTCTAGTGTAAATATAATTAGTTGATAAATTTTTTAATTTATCCTATATGCTACAAAGAAAAATAGGATCATAAAGCTGCTATTTAAGAACTGTCTAAAAGATGCAATAAACTCAATTTATAATTTAAATCCTAACTCTGCAGATTTGTCCCAGCATACATTTAAATCTGAGTTAAACTAGCAAATATTTTTGAACCAACATAACTTCAAGGATATTGCTAAAGAAACTCATGTCCGCTGCTTTTTACTTGACTTTCTTGTATGCTCCTAATGTTTCCCTACATGTTCGTCCTATTGCCTGCTGCCTTCACTGGATCCTCGGAAAGATGCATTCCAAAGATTTCCTTCTAGTAGCTACACATGAAGAAAAGGAATTGATGTCCATCAGAGTTCGTGAGAGTGAGTCTTGACAATAGGTGACAGCTACTGGCATCTCATATGAATCTCTCAGCAGAATAGCAGAGACAGACTTTTTGGTACTGACCTTTAATTTTTTTTTTTTTTTAATGTGTGCTCCTACTTCACCCCATCTTAAGGTTGTTCAGTGACTTTGAAAAATTTTTGAATACTGTTAGATGTGGTCAGACCACCAGATTTACAAGTGACAGAATCAATAATCAGCTCTAAAATTGTCAGGGTCTCAATCATACCCAAAGTTTCTGATATTGCAGTTTACCAAATACTGTTGAAATCTTCTGAAAAAAAGTTTAGTAAGATGTCTTGGGATATCTGGAGTTTCCTTCATCTCTAGGATATCTTTTTCTCAAAGACGATCTAGCCATAGCACACTTCAGAGCTTTCTGTAAGGTCTTTTTCTGAAGAACGCCTGTTTAGCATTTAGCCCTTATGTCAGTATGGAAATGAGACACCACTGAAGTGTTGTACTTATCAAAAATAGCTAAGGTATTCCTCGGCAGCTTTTACCAACTAGCCATGATAGAGTGTAATGGATATAATTTAGCCTCTCTGGATTAGATAGTCTCTAAAAGAAGTACAGTGTTTCCTGGTAACAAGCATGACTTCCTGTGAATTTTAAGTGGAAATTAAATGAACTCTCACTGTATTTTTAACTCATATTTGTGAGCATGAACAGTCAGAGCTAGGAACTCTTCAACCAGCTGATGAAGAATATTAAGAACATTAAGAATCAAAAGTGACGAAAAAAGGTTTAGTTCCTTTTACTTTAAATTAGATACCGTATGTATTCAGCATAAATCTGCAGTGTCGTCAGATTTTTTTAAGAAATCCTTTTAACTGCTTCATCTGCTCTATCAGAGGAAAAAGTAGAAAAGAATAACCTGAAAGAAAAGCAAACCAAATTTTATCATTGCAGTAACTGTAAACTCCTGACAATCTTAGTGGCTGTATTATATTTATTTATTTGGCCATTAACTATTCGGATGTATTCCTTCCTTAGCTGTATTTTGCTTCATCCTCAATTAAAAAAAATAACCTGCAAGTTTCACTTTATTCTGGGAACTTATGAAAAACATACGAACCTTGTGAATAGTGATATAAATTAAGCCATATAAACATAAAAGACTCTTTGAAATAAAACTATTCTTTTGCACAAAAACTCAATTCAAATGGTTAAAAACTAGGCACTACTTCTAAATACAAATTCAGTGCAAACCAACACAAGCGTAATTATAAGTTATGGGTCATGTTTCCTATTTACCTATGCTCTTTTTCTACATCAATCATTATACATTAGCAAGATAAGATTGGGCACAGATGGGCAAGATAATTGCCCATGCTATTAGAATTCCCATATTTCTGTAGTATGAATGAAATTGCAAATTAAAACTGCTAATTTGTGTGTTTTTTAAAAGGCCACATTGTTACACAGGAACTTGAAAGTGAACAAAACAAATAACTCTCCAACTAGTTGCTGAGTGGAGAAGTTGGTTTTTACAGTTTCCATTTTTTAGAAACTTTACAAGCATTTTTTTTTTTTAGAAACTTAGAAATTGTAATGGTGTTGGGTGGGGTGGGGTTGGAGGAGGGATAAACTGGCAGAATCTTGGGTCAAGTGCTTTGAAATTTTCACCAATGGCAAAACAAATTGAAATCAGTTTGAAAGATTCTCAAAATATGTTATATCTGCTAGCAGCAAATTGTGAATCAGATCTATTTTGTTCCTCTGCAAGGCAACAAAATGAGAAATAATTTTGGAATCTAATAATGTTTCTTTCTTGTTGTATAAAAGAGTTTTGACTTTATAATTAAAATTCTCATCTTTCTCCATTGTCATGTAAATATCTTCTCCATATCCTGAATATTAATGTGTCATAACAATCTTGTAGGAGGGGCTTGAAAAACACATTATCACACCCAAGCAAGTTACATAATATGCATTGAATGGCAGTTCTTAACAGCCAAATCTAAGGAAGAGTGGAAAAATGCAAATCCAGTTCAAAGTAGATGTCAGTATCCATGTGACAGAGTATAGCCTACTGATGAAGCCATCTAAACAAATTGACAAAATGCCTATACAATGCTTTTACATAAATGTACAAACACAGCAAAAAAGGTAAAGCTAGGCACTATTACTAAATACAAAATCCAGTGCAAGCCAGCACATATGCATAATTACAGATTTTATCTCTCTACTCCTTAAACAAGAGATATTGGGAAACAGGGGAACCAGATATCTTTTATAATGGACTAGCAACCTAGTCAAAATAATCAAGAGCTCTACTCACCCCAACACCTCTCCTGCAGTGAGGGGAGTTTAGGGAAATTGAAGTCCAGTTTTTTTTCTTTTTTTTTTTCTTTTTTGAGACTGAGTCTCATTCTATCACCCAGGTTGGAGTGCAGTGGCTCGATCTCGGCTCACTGCAACCTCCCTCTCCCTGCTTCCAGCGATTCTCCTACCTCAGCCTCCTGTGTAGCTGGGACCACAGGCACAGGCCACCACACCCAGCTAATTTTTGTATTTTTAGTAGAAACGGGGTTCTGCCGCCGGGCCCGGTAGGTCACGCCTATAATTCCAGCACTTTGGGAGGCTGAGGGGGGCGGATCACAAGGTCAGGAGATCGAGACCATCCTGGCTAACACGGTGAAACCCCATCTCTACTAAAAATACGAAAAATT